>NC_140220.1:23230927-23352644 GCF_951802725.1 Rutilus rutilus | reverse complement strand
GAGACTCTGCGCTGACAATGGGGAATCAAATATGAAAACCACATTTTCAACAAGACCTCCACCCATCTCAAGTGACGTCTGAATCTCGCTAAGAAATGTCCAGATAATATCCCAGGCCCAAATCCAAAGAAAAACAAACAAACACATAATTTGTATAAAAAGAAAATTAAGTTTATTTTTAGCATTATTAAGATTTTTAGATATTGTGACAATTCGTATAACTAAAAAGAAAAGGACAAACAAATATATATGTATATAATATCAAGTATAATATCAAATTTGAAATGGGTAAAACATTTATTTATTTTTTTGCACTGTGACATCTAATTCTCATAATATAAATGTAATATAACATAAAAAATGTAACATTACAATTGCTAAATTAAATTAAATTAAAATAGTAATAATGTGAAATATAGTCCTGGTCAGTATTATTGGCACCCTTGGTAAAAAGATGGCTGTAAAAAATGAATCTGCATTGTTTATCCTTTTGATCTTTCATTCAAAAAGTTTGTAACTTTCATTGAAGTAACAGAAACAAAAAATCACATTATGTAGCCTTATAAATGTTTTTCTCTAAAACGCGTTGGACATTATTGGCACCCATATAATTTAAATATCTCTGAAGTATATTCCCATTAATATTTACATTTTTTAGCACACCAGGGTGACTAGGAACATGTCCAGCTATGACTTCTTGTTTCACAGGAGTTTAAATATGAGGAAACACAAAGGCCAAATTCCCTTACGAATCTGCCCTGGAAGAGGTCGTGTGTCTTTATTGTCTTAATGCGCCGCGAAGGAGGAAAGTTTGAGTGGCCAAAAAGACTCTACACGGATTACAGATGGAGAATTGCAGAGATTAGTTGAGTCTTGGGGTCAGAAAGCCTAAACAAAATTATCAAACAGCACCTACATCACCACATGTTGTTTGGGAGGGTTTCAAGAAAAATCCTCCTCGCTCACAAAACAAACTGCAGCATATTCAGTTGTCAGACACGACTGGAACTTCAAAAGGGACTGGATTCTATGGTCAGATGAACACAAAAAAAATAGCTTTTTGGCAGCATATCCACCAGATGGCCACGGTTAAATATACCACTGGATCTTTAATGTTGTGGGCCTATTTTTCTGCTGGAGGTCCTGGACATCTTGTTCAAATACCAACAGATAAAAATTTTTAACCTGACGCCTTCTGCTAGAAATCTTATAATGGGCCGTGGTTGGATCTTCCATCAGGACAATGATCCAAAACAAACATCAAAATCAACACAAAAATGGGTCACTGAGCACAAAATTAAGCTTTTGCCATGGCCATCCCAGTCCCCTGACCTGAACCCTATAGAAACTGAGTGGGCTGAACTGAAGAGAAGAAGCACCAACATGGATCTGAAGGATCTGGAGAGATTCTGTATGCAACGTAATGAACTGACTCCATATGAGGAAATGTCATGAACTTGTAATTTCAATTTGAAAAGCATGATAACTTAGATAAAAAATTATCTGTGAATTTATATGGAAACAAGCTTTAGGAGCTTTCCATCTTTACTCTCCTCGTGTTACGTTGCATTCGGAGATCGACTACTTTTGACTGACAAAATTCCAGCCACCGGAAACACTAACTGATAAAGTGAGTCGTACAAAACCTTTCTTTTTAGTAAACTTTGTGTACACAAACAATGTAGTCAATGCTCAAGTTCATGTATAGAGCCCCTGGTGATAATTCGAGCACAGTTTTATGTTGTGTCGAGCCTCCTTAGTGTTTTAAAAAATAGCGATTTTGATGCTATCATAGAAGTGCCCCATGCACTCCCATTCAAAAGGCATTCTGACCTAAAACGAAAATACGGTCAATCTTAAAAGTGCCCGTTTCCATTCTAATTATGCTTTTACACGAAAGTTTGACTCAGGTAGATGAACAAAAAAAGCCTAGTTTCAATTTTGACGAGTTACTCTTTAAGCTTTTGCCATGACCATCCCAGTCCTCTGACCTGAACCCTATAGAAACTGAGTGGGCTGAACTGAAGAGACGAAGCGCCAACATGGATCTGAAGGATCTGGAGATTCTGTATGGAGGAATGGTCTCTGATCTCTTGTTAGGTGTTCTCCAAACTCATCAGGCATTATAGGAGAACAATCAGAGCTATTATCTTGGAAAAAGGAGGCTGCAAAAAGTATTCAATAAAAGGGTGCTAATAATTGTCCCATTTATTTCATAAAGAGATGTTTCCCCACATTTTCAATTAATTTACTTCAATGAAAGGTTAGAATTTTGTGCATTTTTCTGAATAAAAGATCAAAAGGATTACCAATGCAGATTTATTTTTACAGGCTTCTTTGTTCATATTTACTAAAGGCCCGTTCACACCAAGCACGATAACTATAAAGATAACGATAAAGATAACTATATATGCGTCCACACCAACGAACGATAACGGTCTTTTTATTCTAAGCACGCGCGCGCCCGCCCCATTTTAAATGCGCGAGACCTTTAAATTAGAATGGATTCTGATTGACTGTCAGTGTTTTATCGTTTGACAGCTGGAAAAAAATCGTTCTGAAAGTGATCCCAACGATATCGTTCCTCATATCTTTATCGTTATAGTTGTGGTGTGAACTCGGTTATTCTTTAATATGGAGAACGATTTTTAGAATTATATCTTTATCGTTATCTTTATAGTTATCGTGCTTGGTGTGAACGGGCCTTAAGGGTGCCAATAATTCTCACCATGGCTGTATATAAAATATAATTGTTTAATATATTGATTACATTTTTTGTAACTAATTCTCATTCCTATAAAGATAATATAAAAAAAAAATGGTCAAATTATATTAAATTATTATAACATTAAATATTGTAATATATTAATTAAAATAATTTATATTTTCATATGAAGTGCTACTAAATAGATTTTTATATAAAATTATATGAATATAAATGTAATATCAATGTTGAATTGGTTATAAATTAAAATTTTGAATAATATCTAAAATGCAAAACAAAACAAAAAATAATAATAAAGTGTAATACAATTGAAATCATCCAGACACCATGAGCTTTTGTGCAATAAATCATTATAAATTAAAGTCAGAAAACACTTAAACACTACCATGATGTATAATTAAACACGATACCATGAAGTTCTACAAGAATTCTATATCTTTCCTGGGTGGTGAATATATGACCTTGACATTTTTTGACAGTTTGTGTTTTACCTACAAATACCCACATACTTTTAATGCAGTGTTCCTTGAACATTTTGAAAAGCCTTAAAATGTAAATATGTTTGCCTGTGTGATTGAGCAGTGACATGTTGAAGTTAAAGTTTTTCTTTTTTTTATTCCTTCACACTCAAGACCATATGTTCATGTTGTGTGGAGACAGCAGTGTCTGTGATCTAGTGCTGTAGTTTTGGGACCGGTGAGCACGTGGTCTCATCTATCATGCATATGAAGGTAGGTATGCGTATATATCACAAAGAGTTCTGGTCTCTGAGCGCTCCGCTTCGAGACTAATCCTAAAGACGGATCCAAGAACAAGCCTCGCTCTTGGGACACAGAGAGTCCTATTAGTTGTGTTCAGTACGAGCATAAATCCCAACATTTGGGAACGATAGCAGAACCTAGAGGATCTTAAATAGTTTTTTAACAATCATATGCTGCCATGGCAGAATTAGCGTATTTATGAGACAAATGCATATGAACGTCACCACAATGCCATAATTACCAGTGGGAAAATCTGTAGCCGGTTGCAGCAAAACCCATCGGTTCAGAAAACCCTTAGTGATAATACCCTATAATTATAACTGAACTGTTTTCTTAACTTAAGGGGTTTGTTGCAACTGAACACTTTCTGACTTTTGGATTTGGGGGTGTGCATGTGAATAAAAGAATCATGGTGGAAGCCATTTTTAAATTGATCTTATATATTTATAAATATATATTTATATTTATATTGAATTTAATTAGTAGCAATAGATGCTATTTAAAAATAGCGATATATTCTATTTACACTAGACCTATGTAAAAATGTATTACCTATGTAGACCTATGTATTTTCTTTGCAATAGGCTGTGTAAATAGTAGTTAGGTGCTATTTATACTTATAAATAGAGGCAGATAGTATTTGCACCTCAGTGTTGTTGTATATTAAATGGTATGCAATAATAACATAGTGTAAATGATTATATTTATTAAAATTATTAAATGGATGCCGCCTTATTGCTTATTATAAGTAACTTCCATGTATGCAGAGCTTCATACATCTCTTTTTTTTGCATGCGAAACTTTGCTAAAATTAACGTGACCGCACCTTGCTTCCTGAGCACTTATGAAAGTACAACAGAGTCACAGAAGGTGAAACCTGGGAAAGAGGAAACCACAAGTTCACCAAAGCTTTCAAGCTTGGAAAACTGTTGAAATACTGTTTAAAATGCTGTGAAGTTACAGGTCACTGAGTTTCATTTAAAATATTCTGTCTATTTCAGTGCTGACGCACCTGATTCCACCCTAGTCACTGGGTACGTTATTAATCAAAGGCTTATTCAGCTGTGTTGTTGATGGAGAGAACACACATGAAATCCCCTTTCATGCAATAGATAAACATTAGTTGATGAATCATGTCGGGGTTTAGCGTACAGGAATTGATTTTGTTGAAATGTACCAAGACTTGGTCTAAAGCAGCTAGTGTGTGACTTCAGGTCCAGATCTGATGTTTACCTGGGAACACCAGGAGGGACTCGTTTGGGGTGGCTGCTAGTGTTTGTGGTGACTGTGCTGTTGGAGACAGGTGGGTCCGGACCTTCCAAGCGAACTGGTAGAGAAGGAGCAGCCGGAGCAGGATGCTTCTTAGGGATACTATAACCTGGAGGAGACCTGAGAGAGAGAGAGAGGCGTGAACGAAGGGCCCTATTTTAACGATCTAAGCACATGGTCTAAAGTGTACGCAAAATATTTTTTTTTTGTTATTTAAAGAGCTTGTTAGTAATATGCGCCTATAGGCGGGTCCACAACGCACGTACACTCTGCTTATTACACACACAGGGATGCGCAGCAGCACACAAACATGGCAAATCTATTTCAGTGCCTCAAAATAGCAACGCGCCAACAATGCGCCTTGCAGACCAGCACGCCCATGGGCGCAAATGCATTTGCTATTTAGTCAACGTGGCGCAGGACGTGAAAATGATAACTGCGTCGGACTGAAACGAGCAATAAACACTTGCGTCGCGCCTGGCGCTGCATTGCACCGGGTATATGATAGGGCCCGAATGATTAACAGTGTGGGTGGGGTATAACATTTCCATTACCTTTGCAGTCATATGTGTTTACTGGATAACAGTTTTAAAGAATCATTTTGATTCAGACAAATTCTCTAATAAATGGTTCAACAATTCATTTAAAAGAACCAATCCAACTCGTATACTGGACAACACTGTGGGTTTTACTCTACAGCATCCAACACAAGAAAAAATACATTTCCATGACTTTCCTGATAATTTTTTATTAATCTCAAATAGTTTTCTAGGCCTGGAAAACACAATTCCATGATATTTCCTGGAATCCTTGTGATTCACTCTGCGTTAGTGCCAACTGTCCACCATTAATTATGTGCTGGTTTAAACTCTAGGGGTCAAGTACAGAACAGCACCGCTGGATGATGAGGTGGACTGATGATGGAGACATCTTGAACAGGAAGTGGAGAGATGAAGTACCTTCGGTGTAGCGAGCCACTGTGAAGCCAGGAGTTATCCACGGGGGGTGGCAACGGGGTGGAGATGGTAGAGGTGGAGATGTCAGTGATGATGTTTAGAGCTTCCTTCAATGTGGCGTGGGTACGCAGCACCTCCTCTCTGCGCAGGGCCTGTTCAGGAGACTCATCCATCAGAGAGTACTGATCTCCTGAAGAATACAATTGAGCCAGCAACTCAGCGTGGATAAACTCCTCTACCTACGGATGAAGAATATAGAAATATATAAAAAGAAAAGCTGAATAGGCCGAGTTTAGACAAAATGTATAAAAAAATACATTGAGATGATGACATAGTTATATCCGTAGCCTAAAAAAGCTGTTTTATTCTGCATTAGGATGGTTCCCGCTTCATGTTGAGATTACATGACTAGCTGAACAGCCAACTACACAAAGGCTGTTCACACCAAGAACGATAATTATAACGAGAACTATACTGGCATCCAAGGGATGATAACATTGTGTTTATTATAAGCACGCGCTGCAGTTATGTTGTCTGACACTTTATATGTTCAAGATCTTTAAAGTCCGATGGTTCCTGATTGGCAGTAAATGTTTTTTGAATTCATCAACTGGAAAAAAAAAATTCCGAATGTGATTCCAACGATATTGTTCCCCTGTCAGTATTAGGGGTGTAACGATACCCTCATGTCACAATTTGATACATATCACGAAACTGAACTCACGATACGATATTATTGCGATACTCCAAGACATTTGGCAATAGGGGGATATGGTTTTTACTGGTAACATAAGACATTTGGCATTATCAGGACCCACAAATATTCCCCCATTGCATTATTATACATTATATTCAACATTATATATAGTAGTTTAATGTAGTACTGACACTGAAACACTGTAAACTTGAATTTTTTCTCACAGTAATTTTCATTTTGGGTGAACAATACACAATACATATTGTCACTATCCACGATACATATTGTTGCATTTATTGTGACACAATATATTGTTACACCCCAAGTCGTTATTGTTAAAGTAGTGGTGTGGAGTTTGTTATTCTCATAGAATTAGAACGCTTATTAAAACTTAAAACTTACAAACGTTTTAGTTATTGTCCTTGAATTAAACGTGCCCTTGAATATAAAGTCCACAGTGAAACAAAATAGTCTGAAATAGTTTTTTGAAACATAAATTAATTGGGCCAAAAAGATGGTACATTTATTTACACTGAAAACTGCCCACACATGGAATCAAAAGTTCATATTTCTAAATATCACAATATAAAAAAATAAAAATGTTCTGACCCAAAATACATTTTGAATACTATTGCTGTAACAATTCAAGTGCAAAAAAGTTTTGAAATATCTAACTATAAGGTTTAGAAGTATACAGGTCTATATTTAGACATTTAACACGTTTCTACTGGTCATAGTGTTTAGAAATAGAATATTTGTTATAGTATTTAAAAAAAAGAATGTAATAAATAAACTAAAAAAATAAACTAGAAATGCTATACATTACATAAACCGTAAAACAAGTTTCCCTGTGAGAAGACCTAATGTTACCAGTATGTTTTTTATCAAATATAAATTTACAAAAAAGTACATAATCTCTTCATCTTACTTAAAAAGTATTTGGGTAGACATTTTAAAACAAATGTATTTGATGTGATTTCATTGTTTTTCCTTCTGTATCGGATGTTATGTCAGTGTAAGATGCAAAGGGCACAGACATTGTTGATGACGAGGTGCATGATGGTCTTGGGCATTAGGTCTCGAATGCTTTTGTAGACGATGCTCATGTACGAGTCCACCAGGTTGCGGATGGTCTCGACCTGACGCTCTAGCTGAGGGTCCATGGAGAAGCTCTCCGCCTGGCCTGAACTCTCTCCATCCACCTGACCAATCAGAAAAAAGACAAATCTGGATGGGAAAGGTACAATCAGCATAGAGGGAAGAGAAAGATGTTTCAGAGGGCAATGAGTGCGCATACATGAAGAGAACTAGGCCGGGGAAAAAAGATACTGGGGGATAAAAAGACGAGAAGCAAGGAAATAATGAGTGTTACTTCAGTGACTGTCGGAGGGGGTGTGGTTGACTTCTGTCAAAGCAAATTATGGGGAACCCTGACAGAACTGTGACATCACTCAACATGTAGCTCCAAAGCATACATAAAGACAGAAAGAGGGGGATGGAGGGGAGCGTGAAGAAAAAAAGCAAGGGAGCTGATTAGAAACAGAGCTCAGAGCCCCCTCCCTCGCTGATCCTCCATGGTGTGACACAAGAGCTGAGGAATGCAGCAGAGCTTCTGACCCCAGAGCACAGCCACCATGAAGCCTGCAGCCGTAGAGTAACACACACACACAGAGAGAGAAACGCTACAGAAGTGCGAGCTATCCGAACTACAGTCCACTACGTTATTAGAAGGCCTCGATGGAATCTACTTTTTATGTGCTGATTTTAGAGCAAAATTTGTAGAATTCTGAGCAATAAAATGTGAAATGTGTAAAACGAGAGGCGCTCCAGTTCTGCAGAAATATATGGAGGTTTCTGCAACACTCTATGTGCATAGATGCCGTATGGGCCTGGCTATTATGTGGATGTATAATCTCTGTACAATTCTTGAAACACTGCAGTTTGTAAAGAATGGGAAATTAGGACATTAAAAATAAAGGTTCTTCATTGTTTCTTTGAATTTTTTTCTGGGATAGTTCACCCAAAAATGAAAATTCTGTCATCATCATTCAACCTAATGTTGTTCCAAACCCATACTTTCAGGTTCATCTTCGAAACCCAAATTAGGATATATTTGAATAAGATTTTGAATTAATTTGGAAAATGTACTGCACCAAAACACTGACAAAAGCTCATAAAGACATTGTTAAAATAAACCATACGAAACGAGCAGTTTAATCCAGACACAATCGCTTTATATGATGAACAGATTTAACTTAGGCTTTTATTCACATATAAACATTGATCGACGCCCATACATAGAGCACATCCTTGTTGGACGTGCAAGAACTAGTGAGGTTTGTTCATCAAGCAAGTACAGTTGAGCTTCTGTTTACCATATTTGATGTCCCATGTCTTCAGAAGACTTGGATTAAACCACTCAATTCATATGGATTTCTCATACAATGTCTTCAGAACTTTATGAAGCATCAACATTTTGGTGGAATTGACTTTCAGGAAAGATAGAAATCTCTCAGGTTTCGTTAAAATTATCTTCATTTATGTTTTGAAGATGAATAAAAGACTTATTGGTTTGGAGCGACATGAGGGTGAGTACGTGAAGACAAGACACAATTTTCATTTCTGGGTGAACTATCCCTTTAAGGTTCATTAAAGGATTCTTGAGTTAATCATTTGGCACTTTGGAGATTGCCAAATGCTGATGCTATTTCATAGGTTCCTCAGTATTGGTTTCTGGATTCAATAGTTTACTCAAATTAATATTCTGTCATCATTTACTTTCTTCTATGGAACACAAAAAGAGAAGTTAGGCATAATGTTCACACTACTTTTTTCCATACAATAAAAGTGAATGTGGACTAATGCAAAAAGAACAACAAAATCGACATAAAAGTTCTACATATGACTGTAATCCAAGTCTTTTGAAGCCATATAATCTTTTTTGGGGGGTTCTCATTGTCTCCTAACAAATCGCTTGAATATGAAGTTTAAATATGTATACATGCCAATTATGCAAAGGCAAATAAAAAAGAGCTGCATCTGAAATCAAATACTATCTGATACTACATTTGATGAGGAACAAACTTCATGAGGATCAAAGTTGCGATGAAAAATATATTTTCTTACATATAGTGACGTACATCACACTGAACCAGACTATTGAAAAAGAAAAAACTTCTATCCATTGTTTAAAGGCAGATCTCGGCTGAATGTGAGCTTGAAGTCGACTGTAAGAAAGAGATGAGATTTCATCATATTTCAGATTTCATTTCATGCACATATGAATCACTCACAATAAGATCCATAACATGCATTTAGAAAATCAATAGGGTGAATTTTCAAGCTAACCTTAAAAATGTTGTTCTATACATATTATGAATGTGTGTAGCATGAATGAAATTTCATGTTGTCAACAGCGCCAGTTGTGTCACTTCACTGCCATTCACAACTCCTACCGTAGCCTCATGGGACAGTAAATTGTCCATTGGATGCACACTTTTCAGTGGAAGTAGTAGGTCATTCAGGTACTTTTCACCTACTGTTTTATGAATACTACAAATTCAGACATACTACTCATTTCATATAGTTTTTTTGTAGGGAAGTAGGCATATTCAGAGGCAGGGATGGAATATGACACATAAGTTTCATAAACTACTTCTATGGTGCATTTTTGGTCTGGTCTGCTTTAATTGTATGGAAAAGAGCAGCATGAACTTTCTTAAGAACTTCTCCTTTTGTGTTCCAAGAAAGAAAAAGCCATGGGGTGACATATATATATTTTTCACTATTCCTTTAAAGCACTAACACATGGTGTTGGTTTTAAGAACTAGGGAATAAAAAGTTTTGAGTGGAGCTTATAAATTTCCACATGGCATCTGGCTATAAAGCCCTTTTTGGTTTAAATTGAAACCTTTATTTTGAAGTATTAGGCCACAGGTTTTAGCGTACAGGTACAAAATCCAATGGGTTCCCGTGCTTACAGTGGTTTTCTCTGGGTAAACCCCAGCTCGCAGCAGAGAGGCCTTCCAGCTGTCCACATCGTCCTGAGTGTCACAGGCCAGCTCCAGATGCCTGTAGTCCTTATACACGTTCCTACAGGGAAAGTAATCTGTTAGCTGGTTCCCATGGCAGCACGTACACTCCCGCACAAACAAACGCAGCAAAACCCTCTCTCGCTCACACATATCATCTGTCCAAAACCACAAACCCCAGACCACCCCTTCTACCCTGTTTAAGATGAAAATTCACTCTTTCCAATCTGATTCTAATAAAAAAAATTCCCAAGGTTTTGTCCTATCTCAACTTTTTATCCGTCATTCCCATTCCCACTTTTTACTTTTGTCTCGTATCTTTCTACCCAGTTTCTCTCTCCCTCTTTTTTCCCCTTGCTCCGAGAAAGGCAGGAATCTGGAGCCCATCTCTCTCCATCTGTTCCACATTCCCCCTAATTATACTGTTGTTCCTCTCCTCCTTTTGTTTCCCTCTTATTTCTCTCTTTTTGTGGCTATTGTTTCTCATTGTTGTGCCTGTGGGGTAAGAGGCTTAAAGTATAACGTACCAGCGTGTATTTGATTTAGTCTGCGGCTGATAAGAAAACGGCTACAAGAACATGGCCTAAGACCGGGTCAATTCGGACATGCATACACTAAAACAAACCCACACACCAAAGCAACCACATTCTCACATGCTTCGATCTCATAAAACTCAGCTACAAAACACTGTTTTTGCAAGCTCAGATATGACTCAGTGCTACTAATTGCTATAACTGATAAATTATTTTTTATAACCGTTTAGTCCAAACGTTTACACACTGTATATGACTGCCTAAGCGATACACTGATCCAAGCATCCAAACATCATTTGCTTTGCAGACCCTCCTAATAAGGTGTAATGTGTGGAATACAGTTTTGCGGTTAAACGATTCATAATTCATTGGTAGTTCATGATATTTATGGCAGGATAACTGCGGCGGTTGTGAATGTACTGAACTTTATTTGCCATTCCAAAACCACAAAGTACGGCTCTGACTTTTAAAAGGATTTAGACCTAAAATTGAGTATGCACAACATCAACAAAACAATCTGTGTGCATCCAAAAATAATATTTGGCTACGTTTACGGGGCTTATTATGTTTTAACTGAAGCTTAGATCATATCCCAAATTCTTGTGTTATTTCAGTATTATTTATATACTATTATAGTATTTTTTTATATATATTTTGAATTAGCTTTTTTTTCTTTCTTTTTTTAGTTTGAGTTTTGGTTATGTGCTTTTGTCATTTTTGACTTATTATTTTTTTATGGAATATTTCAGCATTAATTATAAATGAATTATAAGTGCAAATCATTCTTTTATTTTTTATTCATGTGACCTTGTAAAAAAAAAATTTAAAATATCTGAAACGGTTCCAATACTCCTTTTCTGCAGTATCGATACACCGATACCAGCTGCGAGTTCTCACTCTTCTTCTCTCCGACGGTGAATTGACGGTTTGACACGCACCTGCCTCCGTTCACTCACTCGTCTCATTCACTCCGGTTGAATAGTGTTGGTGTTACATGTCCTGAATTTCGGCGCGGGGTTGCAGTATTGCATGCTGCAGGTTTCGTGCTCACGCCAAAGGTGCGTGCACAATAGATCTTTATAAGTGGCGCTTATAAGTATAAAGTAATTTGTGAAAATGAAGTGATCTAAGAGCCTTTATACAGTGTGTGCCATTGTAAAAACTGTTTATTCCTCACAGCCTCATTTCCATTTGTGTTAAATTCAATATGGTGTCTAACCTGACTAAGTTCTACAGCAAACGACAATGATCCAACAATTCCAAAAGGAAAAATTATATATATATATATATATATATATGTGTTTATGTGTGTCACAACAGGGAAGAAAAGACTATCGCAACTTCTGTGCCAACTTAATTTTTTAAATGTTTTTTATCTAATATTATATTGATTTTAATAATTATTTGATTCATTATTAGCTTTATTTTAATTAACGACTTTTAATAGTCTCGTTTTAGTTTTAGTTAACTATAATAACACTGGAAACTTGTTAACTCTTTCACCTCCAGCGATTTAAAAAAAAAAAGTTGCCAGCCACCGCCAGCATTTTTTATCATTTTCACATTTTCATGGGCCCCAGAATATTTTGTTGTATGAATATCTGAACATGCAATATATCAAAAGAAAGAACAGAGCCTCAGCTTAAAAAAAAAAAAAAAATTCTAGCTGAATACATTTTTTTAATCAACACTTGGCAAGTTTAATAAAAAAAGCAACATTTTGAGTAAAAAGCTGAAAAAATCATGTCTTTGTCAAAGACGACATCCGGATCGGATTCAGAACAATGATCAAAAAATAGTTGGAGTAGATCGAGTCCATCAACACCCCCAAAGTTTCACAGTCTTATAGCTCATCCTGGGTCAAAATTTAATTCTGTAACATTAGGCAGTTTTGATTTATATGCTGTTTAATGTTGATGATCGCATTATTTTACATATGCATCTGCTTACATATGCTATCGCTTGTTTCTGTTTCTTTTTTGCCTGTGTTTTGATCAGAAGATTCAGTACTCTTTCAGAAGATGTGTAATAGCGCCCCCTACCATATAACAGTGAAAACACAGAGAGCTGGACATTTCCGTCAATGGCAGGTAAGCGTTGTCTCATAAATAGCAGGGAAAGAGGCAGGGAAAGAGTTAAACATGTTATGTTTCCATCCATCAGTTTGTAAAAACAAAACTAAAATCGCATTTACTGTAATGCACTAACAATGGAAGTCTATGAGGAGAGGTTTCCTTTGTAAATGCATTACAAAAAAAACTACTTTTGTTTGTTTTAACAAACTGATGAGCGGGTTGTAATTATTGTCTGTGGTAATCGTTTCAGATGTCATAGCATATGTTAAACCCAAAGCATTCCTTTAATCACAGTCTTGAGTGAGTCCAGAACCGCACATAACTACTCGCCGTCACATATGAACCCGGATGCAATGCACACTGATGCAAAAAATGTGGAAGAAAGTGGACGAAAAAGCTCTCTGCTTTTCTCATGAGCACTTCTCGCGTCCCATGCCAGACTGGTGTCACTGCTGAAACAAAAACGACATCTACCGCCTGACATCACTGGTCGCTCTGACACTAGGGAGTTGGTGGGTGTAAAAGGCACAGTATGAATCACTAGGTCATTAGAACACGTGTGTGTGTGTGTGTGTGTGTGTGTGTGTGTGTAGCAAGAGAGAAGAAAAGGGGATTTTTCTGAGTGCTGGGTGGTATGTTTCTGCTGGTGAGCGGGAATGAGTGTGGAGTTTATGAGAGCTTGAATATCTTTATACAGAGTGCTTGAAGTGATGGATGTGTGTGTGTGTGTGTGTGTGTGTGTGTGTGTGTGTGTGTGTGTGTGTGTGTGTGTGTGTGTGTGTGTGTGTGTGTGTGTGTGTGAGAGAGCATCTGATTGATTGTGGTGCAGCCCTGGGTGTGTTTACAATAGTCTGCCATGCCTCTCTCAGTGTCAAAGCTGTGTGTGTGGGTGTGGGTGTGTGTGTGTGTGTGCGTGCACGCTCACCGCAGCATACCAACATCTCTCCAATTAAGCAGCTAATCAATCCCAGACACACCCGCACTCGAAACTAAAGAGGCTGCGCTCGTAGAGACAGAATGTTAGAGACTGAGAGGATAGAGAGAGACATTGAAGTAGAGACTGGCCAGGAATGTGTCAAAGCGTGTCCTAATGCGCCCCCTGTTCCCGTCGTGCTCTTTGTGAAGTATTACTGTGAAGTTAGAGTGTGTTTATGTTAGAAAATATAAAGGTGTGCATGTAAAATTGAGTTATAAGCCCCTGTAGAAGGGCATGCGTGTTTAAGTGTGTGTGTGTGCCGTGACCACCAGATGTGAATCCACTGCACTCTCCTTGAGACAATTTTCATTGCAAGGCAAAATCAACAGTCTTGGATCGGTTAGTGTGACATGCTCACTGGCGGCTAATTAATTGCCTTTGCAGTGAATCTTAGGCTTTTGACATTGTCAAACACAATTACCATAAATAATAAAATTATCTTGATTACCGATAAAAAGATTGGGGTCGGTAAGAAATATTACTTTTATTCATTGAGGATGCATTCAATTGATTAATGTTACAAAAGGTTTCTATTTCCAATAAATGCTTTTTTTTTATTTTATATTTTTTTTACCTTCTATTAAAAAAGATTAAGCAGCACAAAGTTCTGTTTTCAACATTGATAATAATCTGAAATGTTTCTTGAGCAGCAAATCATCATATTAGAATGATTTCTGAAGGATCATGTGACACTGAAGACTTGAGTAATGATGCAGAAACTTCAGCTTTGACATCACATTAATAAATTCCATTTCAAAATATGTTAATATATTAAAATAGAAATCGGTTACTTTAAATTGTAATAATATCTCACAATATTACTGTTTGAACTGTTTTTTGATCAAATAAATGCAGCCTTGGTGAGCCAAGACACTTCTTTCAAAAACATAACAAAAATCTTACCAACCTCAAACTTGTAGTTGTCACTGAAAATTAAGTTTGGCATTGTAACATAGAAAAAAATTACACATTTGACTATTATGATACAGTTGTCTGGAGCAGGATTTTGGACCAATGAGATTTCACCATAGGCGGGGCTACCCAGTGCGACACCACAGAAAAAGAAACCAACTGACTGACAAAATATCCTGTCGCTCTTCGCAGCTGAATAGGACAGCAACACTTAAAAAGCGACTTCTTATTATATTTATCATGCCTGGTAATGACACGGGGTAACAGACTCTGAGAAAGCCTCTATTAGAAAGCAGCCAGGAGCTCAGAGTACAAATTGCATCAGAGAAAAAAAAAAAACAGAAGGAAAAAAAGCCTGGTTGTGGCACAGAGAAACATATTAAAAGAGGAGAAGAGAGCTCTAAATAACGGATTAATATTCCAGACATTGTAGAATGGAATGTGTGTGTGTGTCACGTGTATGTGTGTGTGCGAGAGAGAGAGAGACAGAAAGAGAGAAAATATTAAAGTCTTCTCTAAAATACCTCTAATAGAATAACTCAACAACAATAATTAATTTCTACATTTCCTGAAAATGTGAGTGGTGCTCGCCCATGCAAAAAAAAATTGCCAGGATGGTGTCCCTCCCTGTTTGTAAGTCTATGGGATTTTTTCACCCATTTCATTGTCCACCAGACAATTCATTTTAATGGCTGGGATCTCAAAACACACAGAGACAAACACTCACACTGGTCACAGTTAACTCTCTTTTAGCTGTGTGGGGTTTGTCTATAACAGGCATCCTCAAATAGCGGACCGCGGTCCGGTTCCAGACCCCGGCTTGGTTTCAACCGAACCGCAAGACATAATGAGAACGGTAGCAACGTTTTACCGTTTCTAGTTAAATTGAGCAATGCGTCAAAACAATGGAGTGGTTCACACCACAAGAGTTCAGGGTTGTTTATTTTAATGATCTTTCGGCGCTACATCCTCTAATATTTTTATCTAGAGCCAAACATGCTTCATTCAAGCTTTTCGGTCACATGGCCTTCTGCTTTACATATGTAGGCTATCTAAATGTAAAAATAATAATATCTTGATAAAACCTGATCGTACCTTTTAATAGTCATCTGATTGGGCTCAACTGATGATACAGTTGTGTTCAGAATGAATGGCACCCCAGTTAAATATGATCAAAGATGGCTGTAAAATAAATCTGCATTGTTTATCCTTTTGATCTTTCATTCAAAAAAATTGCAAAAATCTAACCTTTCATTGAAGTAAAACTGATAAGATAACTGGTATTTGATAGAATCCATGATACCATCTGAATAAGATGTCCAGGACCTGTGGCCATCTGGTGGATATGCTGCCAAAAAGCTCTTTTTATAGTTTCATCTGACCATAGAACCCAGTCCCTTTTGAAGTTCCAGTCGTGTCTGACAACTGAATATGCTGCAGTTTGTTTTCAGATGAGCAGAGAGGATTTTTCTTGAAACCCTCCCAAACAACATGTGGTGATTTAGGGGATGTTTGATATATATTTTTTAGGCTTTCTGACCCCAAGACTCAACTAATCTCTGCAATTCTCCATCTGTGATCATTGGAGAGTCTTTGGCCACTCAAACTTTCCTCCTCGCTGCGCATTAAGACAATATAGACACACGCCCTCTTCCTGGCAGATTCATGACATCTTTAGTTGATTGGAACTTCTTAATTATTGCCCTGATGGTCAAAATGGGGATTTTCAATTCTATAGCTATTTTCTTACAGCCACTTTCTATTTTGTAAAGCTCAATCTTTTGCTGCACATTAGAACTATATTCTTTGGTTTTACTCATTGTGATGGATGATTAAGGGAATTTGGCCTTTGTGTTTCCTCATATTTATACTCCTGTGAAACAAGAAGTCATAGCTAGACAATTTCATGCTCCTAGTCACCCTGATGTGCTAAAAAACGTAAATATTAATGGGAATATACTTTTATATATACTATATAGTATATTTTTCTAGAGGTGCCAATAATTGTGTCCAACGTGTTTTAGAGAAAAACGTTTATTGCATAATGTGATTTTCCCCACATTATCAATTATTTTACTTCAATGAAAGATTTTTGCTAAATCTTTGAATGAAAGATCAAAAGGATAAACAATGCAGATTTATTTTTACAGTCATCTTTGATCATATTTAACAGGGGTGCCAATAACCACAACTGTATATTTAAATTTAAAGTTTGATCATCTTTTTAAAGATGAAAATGTATGTTCTCTGAAAAAACATGTAAAAAAAATTGTTGTAACTGACCTCTGCTCCGTGTTAAAGATGGCAAAGACATGTTTGCTGGACATAAAGCCCTTTTCTATGTCCCGCACCTTCAGGTTGTCCAGAGGAAGCATATATTTCTTCTCTTTTTCCTAGAAAATGAGACAGACAATGGACATCTTAAGACTTAGTGAGCTGCCTACCTAGACAGCATTTCTGGGAACCTTTTTTAACATTCACACATGGCAAATTTTTGAGAAGCAAATCTTAATAAGCAACTTTATGAGTAAAAAGAGAAAAATCTTAAGTCTGTACTGGTTGCTCTTTTCCATTTAATTACAATGATTTGTGACTGGAGATTTCCAGCTTCAAAATATTATTGTCACAAATTTCAAGTCATCGTTTACTGATAATCTTCCCCTCTAGTGAGCTATTCACCACTGAATCATTGAGGCAGTGAGTAGAACTTGAGAACTGGATCAGTCCAATTCATGAACAAATCATTCAGATCACTTCTGTGAGCAAGATCAACCAATTAATTAAATACCTCTGTTTCAAAAGAACTATTTTTTTTCTGGAATCAGACATCTCTTGTAAACTCAAGACTTTTATTGCTCTCAAGTTTTTATAGCTTCAGAAGACTTGGAATTTAGCGGGCATTGTATGAACCGCTTTAATGAAACTTTTATGGTGTTTTGTATCCTTTAGGGAGCTTGAAGGCTTCTGTCCCTATTCATTGCAAATGCATGGAAAAGAGTGATCGGGACATTCTTCCTTTCTGTTCCAGAAAGAAAATACAGGTTTGGAACAACATCAGGGTGAGCAAATAATGACAGAATATTCATTTTTGGCTGAACAATCTCTTTAACTGAATCTCTAAAATGGTGTGAACTAGGGAAAATTACTACAAGGAAGAAAGCCAGGAGCAAAGAAACAAAGAAATAATCTACTGTAGATCCATGTGATCATCCTCAGGATGGATTCAGACCCAGGACTTAAAAAAATGCACATGAGAGATGCCACTAGTTTTCACTTTTTGAGTAAAGATTTGAGAAAGAAAGAAGGAAAAAGAATGAAAGAGGAATTGAGAGATAGAGTGTGAGGGCCCACATGTGGAAGTCATTATTTGGACCAAGGCTCTAAAACACAACATTTCGTCTGAAAAAAAAAAAACTAAAGAAAAGAAAAAGAGCTCCCCCTCTCCCCCTCCCTCTGTCTGTACAGGAGGGGCTGGGGTCTCAGGAAACGGCTTGGATTACATTGCAAATAACGGAACGGAGATGTGGGAAAGAAAGAGAGGAACAAGGGATGAAAGTGTGAGGGGAAACACTCTAAAAAGAGTAAAAATTAAAAACAGAAGGGGAAGAGAGAAGCCATATGAAGCCACTATCAGTGATTGAGTCTGACGGAGTGACTGTGGAGGAATTTTTTGGGGAAATGCAAGTATTTTCTGCAAATCAGCTAGACCATCTAAAAATCTAAGATCTACCAGTTCACCTAAAAAAAATCTGCCATCTATTCACCTTCATGTGATTCCAATGCCAAGAGCTATGTTTCCATCCAAAGTTGTAAATTTAACTTGTGCTTTTAACTAAATTGGAATATTGCACAAAACATTTGCGAAACATTTCCATCCAGCGAGTTGAGGGGAACAAAATAACAACAAAATCTTCCTGATAAAAAACTTTAGGTTGCTGCAGTAGGAGAAGCCACTGTAGGTCTTTTTTTCTTATTTAATAAATTACTTGCGTTGCAGAGGACGCAGATGAAACGCAATAAACACAGTCATGTCATCTTGCTTTTGGAGGCATTTTTTTATGCATGTCAAGGAATTTATTTGGTAAATGTGTTTCCATCGTACTTTATGCGCATGTTTTCTTATCTTATACAAATCTATCTGCTTCAATTGAGCGCATCAGTTTTTTATGCGCATTTTTAGAATTAAGCACATCTTGGCGTTTCCATCCAGCGTCTTTTTATGCAATATCCCAAAATGCGCATAAAAATAGGTGGATGGAAAATAGCTATTGTTGAAGAATCATTACACAGCTCTTACCATTCAACAACAGTTCATAGTGAGCAAGAGCTGACAAGTACCAAAAAGGACAAAAAAGCATCATAAAAGTTTCATAAAAGTGGACCATACTTTTTGTGTGCTACATTTGAAGTGTTCTGAAGCCATACGATAGCTTTGTTTAAACAGACTGAAATTTAAGTCATTCACAACCATTTGGGGGCCGTTTTAAAAAAAAACAAAATAATACTTTTATTCAGCAATGATACATTAAACTTATCAAAAGTGACAGTAAAGACATTTATAATATTATATATTATTATTATCACGGTTTACACAAAAATATTAAGCAGCACAACTGTTTTCAACATTGATAATAATCAGAAATGTTGCTTGAGCAGCAAATCAGCATATTAGAGTGATTTCTGAAGGATCGTGTGACACTGAAGACTGGAGTAATGAGGCTAAAAATTCAGCTTTGCCATCACATGAATAAATGATATGTTAAAACATATTAAATTAGAATTGTAATAAAATAAAATTGTAATAATATTTCACAACATTCCTTTTTGGTACTTGACAGCCCCTGGTAACTACAAACTCTCATTGTTGGACAAGAGTTAGTGCAACAATTATATATATAAAAAAACAGCATACGGTTTGTAACAACATGTGGATGAGCAAACAATGACAGAATTTTTACTTTTGAGGGAACTATTCCTTTAAACTATCTCTCCTTGTCCTCCTTGACTCTTTGCACCCCTCCTTTTCTGCTCCCCTTGAAAACTTTCTCTCTTTTTTCATTCCAGAGGGGCCCACTTCCTGCCTGAGTTTTTAGAGGTTAAAAAAAAAGTTAGAAATGACAGGCTGGCGTTAGGAATACAACATCTGGTACCGCTTTAGTGAGAGAGTGAGAGAGAGAGAGAGAGGGTGAGTGAGAGAGAGAGGGTGAGTGAGAGAGAGAGAGAGAGAGATGGGGCAGGGAAGTCCAGAGGATGGCTGGGAGTACCGAGAGAGGACGGAGGGAGAAAGACAGGAGTGGATAGGAGCGAGCCGGACCAAAAGATTGAAAGAAAGAGAGGAATTGAGAAACAACGGAACACTCCAAAAGTTTATTCCTCAAGGGTCCCATCAACCCTTATATGGCCAGTGGGGTCCCTCCCTCTCCTCTCTCTCTCTCTCTCTCTCTCTCTCTCCCTCTCTCTCTCCTTCCTTCTCTGACTCCTCATTCCCTCTTTTTTGCTATGCCTTCCATGAATGTCCTGCCAGATAGCCGGCTGCGGGAGCGAATGTGCCACGTCAAAGGCTGGATACTGCAAACCAACGCAGGACGGGGCCGGGGACGAGACGGAACTGAAAAAGTCGAGAACGGGTAAACGGACGTCTGGAGCTTCTCTCTCCGTCCTCTACATTTGCGTCATCCTGACTGAGAATAAGATAGAAGCAATGGAGACTATTTCTGTCGTGTTTATTTTGCATCTTCTACCGCCTCCTGTGAAGGTCGGGGCCAGCAGGGTTGGACTGAGTGATTGAAGTAGATAAAGAATAAGAGGTGAAAAGGGAGAGAGAGAAAAAGAGAGTGAGAGAGAGAGGGCTGGAACTATCTCCTGCTCCGTCATCCCAGTGTTCAGACTACCTGTTCAGGATCATACTGGTGTACAGTAGTCTGCACATTGGTTAGACTGTGCATGGACTCACGTCGTTGGGGAACCGACGCAAACTCTCAAACGCAAGCAAAAACACACAAAAACTCAACAACTGCAGGTGAAAAGTCAGACTCTACTCTGTTTGGTTTGTTATCTACACCAGTGTTGGTTATACTGCATGTCTCTGTGGACTTGTTGGCGTTAACGACACGTACAAGAAATTTCTCAATGATTGAGAGCTTGAATTTAGGTGATTGCCCACCATAACCCATTATGTGTCGATAAACCTGGCATGCGAATAATATTACCGTTCTAGTAGTCCTTCCTGCCGTTTATGTGTAAACACGTACTGTATGTACTCAGGCCGAACTGTGCATGCGTAAGGCTTATATAAAAGCTTGGGGTGTCCAGCTAGTTTTCCGTCTTGAGATGTTCAGAAGGCCAGATTTGTCCAGATCTCAGCATAATTGACGCATGTATGCATGCTAACTTAAGACTCTGAGAAAAGGTGAAAAGGCAGTGATTATGCCGAATGCGAACAGAAGTGGAGGGGTGCACAAGTCATCTGTTTTCCCTCATGCAGCTCGGCTCAAAAATAGGGAGAGGGAAGACTGTAGGAATGCGTGTCTGTTTAGTGTTGGGCGCTGATTAATCCAAACCAGCAGTCTCGGGCCATAAACGCCATCAGAACTGGGACAGATTTAGAGAAACGAAGGGAACAACTGATAACAGTTTGTATTGGAGAACAATTTTTAAGGGTAAAGAAGTGATCCGTTTAAATGCAAGAATGTGTGTATGTGCACAGAATGTGTGAGAATTGCAATGTGATCTGCTGCAAGGGGTGAGGGGCTGTATCTTTTCCTCTCTCTTCTCTCTTCTCTCTCTCTTTCGGCAGGCTCTAGGAGGCTGGATGGTGTTTGGACAAAGTCTTACAATTTTCCACCCAGGAATGTGTATGGCCCCAATGAGACTGCCAACCACAGAGACAGAATGAAATGAAGAGAAAGTGAAGAAGAAAGACAGGGAAAGAGATGGAGAGATTGAAAACAGTGTGATACGAAGTCAAATATTCCCATTTTAATTTTAATTTCAAATTTCAAATTCTGGAACGGAATATACTCCAGGCAAACTTTAGAGGGATCATGAACACACTCGTATTGAAAAGAAATTACGGCAATAATGGATTCAGCAGAACATAAGAAACTGTGAAGTCAGCCAAGTCTAATATTTAAAAACCTGTGTAAAATTCAATGTTAATGGAAAGCCAATAATTGTAATATTATGTGTTCAGATCTGAATATTTTGAGTCTAACGGTGTGTGACTTTCAGAAAAATATAACCATGTTCATGCAAATTCCTCTGTTTGAAGCGCCGCACAGGTTTTGAGTTTCTCTATATTAAAATTAGTGTTTGCTTATATAGTCGCATGCATTTGGCAGTCGGGACGACCAATGAGCGTTAGTATGTCTACGTCTGTGTGTGTTTAACATTCTGTGTATATCAATAACCATGTGTGTCTGTGTGTGTGTGTGTGTGTGTGTGTGTGTTAGTTTGACTTGGGGGGCTTCCAGCTATGTCAGGGTGATCCAGACCAAATGCCTTAATTCCCAATGGACAGAGAGAGATGGTGGGGGTATAAGAGGAAAAAGGAGCAAGTAAAATAGCAGCTAAGAAAGAAAAAGAAGGATTCACCAACAAAAAAAAGTCACAAAAAAGTGGATATAACAGTTTCATAATCTAGTAATAAAAGTTACTGCATTTAAATGACTATTTTGGTTAAGAGTATTGTAGGTTTTTACTTTTTGAAGCTTTTTTGTATGTTATATGCAATGATGTGAAAAGAAATATTTAGAAGACATGTAGAAGCCCTTTATGTTTGTATTCAAGTAATATATTATCTCTGTCCTCTCTCTTGCCCTTTTGCTTCCGGCTTCCGGTCGGGAGAAGCAGGCTGTGCTGTCAATGACTGAGAGCGTTGTCTGTCTGCCTGTCTACACTTGCTGTGCAGAACTTCCTGCACCTGTACAGCAGGCACAGACAGGCAGACAGATGGCAGCCCGCCTGACAGGCCACACAGTGTGACTGACACAGAGACCAGCCAATCAGTTCCACCACAACCTGGCAGGGAACTTTAAGCGCACCACTGACAACTGTATTTTACCATGATCATTATAAAGTCATTAAATGAATGAACAACACTTAATCTCTAATGCAGTTACTTGCCTCATCATCTTTAAACCAGGACAGACTCTCTGCGGTGAGCACAAACCAGTACTCCTTGGCTCCTCCTTTGATCAGGCTGATGTTGTTGATGGTTAACCAACCCTTGCGAATCACCTGAGGGGCAAAAGTCACAGGTGAAAAGTCTGGGTTCATAGTTCATTAAAAAAACAGGCTGAGATTCACTGGTCCTTTAAGAACCAAAAACGTCAAGGTGAACACGCCAAATCTGTATCCAGGTGGTACATTTCAATGGCCCTATATCATGGATGGATGGATGGATGGATGGATGGATGGATGGATGGATGGATGGATGGATGGATGGATGGATGGATGGATGGATGGATGGATGGATGGATGGATGGATGGATGGATGGATGGATGGATGGATGGATGGATGGATGGATGGATGGATGGATGGATGGATGGATGGATGGATGGATGGATAGATAGATAGATAGATAGATAGATAGATAGATAGATAGATAGATAGATAGATAGATAGATAGATAGATATTACAATACTACCTTGAAAAGGAGAACTGAAACAATATTATAAAAGCTAGTGGGCAGAGGATGACAGAGAAAAAACTAAGGGATGAGAGGGTGGAGGTGAAGAAAGAAAAGGAAACAGAAGATCGGGATGGCAAAGAGAGAAAGGGGAAAGGTCCAAAACATCCCGTAGGAAATATGAGTCATTTTCTGGCTGATTTAGGTTGATCTTGACTTTCAAAACACAGTTTTATCCTGTGAGTCATTCATTCAGTTCAGCAACATTATGGACAGTTGTCATTTGGAATTAGTATGAACTATTATTCTCAAATTGCACAGAATGTATTGATTTCACTTTAAAAAGTAAAAATAAAGAAGTAGAAAGAATCTGAGATGAAGAGATGAAATGCAGCAAAAAAAAACAAAGGTTGCCATGATGCATGCATGATGATTTCTTCCCCATTAAATGGTTATCAGTATATAAAATATTCCCATAACATAGAATAAAATAAAGTAGCTCTTGTACAAATCTTGTACAAAAGTATTGCTTCACCAACTATTTCAATCAAACCTCCAAAAACAACAACAACAACAACAAATACAATAAAACACAAAAACATTCTCTTTATTTTGTGACTGTACCAACTTTAAGTTTGCAGCATGCACCATTTTTTTCAAAATCAGAAATTGTAAACACACACACACGCGCCAAATGGACTGAGATCAAAGAGGAGTTTGAGATTCCAAACGTTTTTTTACATTCGCTCCCGCATACATGCAAGCCGTTTACTCATGTACTTGAACTTACAGGGCTGCAAACCATAAGGAGGTTCATTCACAGACAGTACGCTATAAAAACAGAATTAAAGCACAGTGATTCAGAGACATTAAAATGATGAATAGGAGGATAAATGAAGCAGGTAATTAATAGTATAAGGTTTCAGGATGTGGTTTAAGATTTCAGACTGTTATTTTACAAGATACTGCTGGGCAAATCAGGATTCAGAATACAAGTCCAAAGGTCAACTGAGTCATGTTTTGGACTGTTGTGTATCTACACTGATAAGTCTTAAGGGAAGTGTAGTGCATGAAAAACACACTGTACAACAACGTTTAGGGAGTGTTTTAGCAGGTGTCGTAAAAATCTGAATTTCTGAGTCCCAGAATGTCTTTGATTTATGTGACGGCAGCACCAGACAAAGGGTGGAAAAGAAAGCGGTGAAGAGGAAGACATGGTTTTGCTGTGTACAGAGGCATACAGGCTTTCTGACATACATAGACACAAACACAAAACTATGTGACGCTGGTAGACAGTAGGTAAGGCTTACAGACACTGGACTCGTACAATTTGACTGGGTGGAGGAGGGGCAGCACCCTAAAACATCAGCAGAGAGGAGAGAATAAAACCATTAAGGTGGCACGGGCATCTCTCCTGGCACGCTGGCACCCCACATTGATTCCTTCAACCCAAAAAATGTTTTATCATATTACTAAACACTAAAAATACCATACCATTTTCTAAGCAATGGAAGGTTTAAGTTAGTAAAGATTAGACATGTAGAGCAAAAAGCAACCATGCAGCACAGTGAGCGCTCAATGAATGTGTTACTCACCATGTGAGTGTGTGCAGGAGATATGAAAATTAAAGATCTTTTAAAAATTACAGGAATGCTTCAGGTTCATTACTAGTCCAGCTCGATTACCAAAGAAAATAATTTCGACACCCTCAGTCTTTAAAAACAGGAAAAAATATTATTGCAGTCATGCGCACAAAATGAAAGTGTGGTAAAATGTGTTTTTTGAGCTGTAAGGTTGTCTAAATCATTCTTTTAGTATTCATCTTATCACACATCTAAAATTTGAATTGTGGCTATATTTTTGAAAATGTATATTTTAACATTTATTCCAGTTGCCACTGTGAGTGCATTGTAGTACAGTACATACACTGCCATTCAAAAGTTTGGGATTGGTAAGATTTAAAAAAAAAAGAAGGTAAAAACAGTGGTAACACTTTACAATAAGGGTGCACTAATATGCATTAATTCATGCTTAACTAATGCACAGATAATCTTTAATTAATGTATGACTTCATTGATGATATTCATTAATGATTACCGCATCTGCAACTAATAAAGAGTCTATCTGATTAATATGACTTACTAATAATTAAATGTCATCATGGATTAATTCCCATCCATCATTAATTAATGATTTAAAGTAATTTGTTAATTATCAAAATGGGTCAAAGCCATTGATTTCAATTTCCAGCCATCTGTTTGAATTAATCATTAGCAGAGATATCAATGATTAAAGATTCAAGCTAGTATTCCTTTATTTTTCATTTTTAAAATTAACTTGATTTGTTCAAATTATTGAACCTGGAAAATTTCTCTAAAATGGACATCAAAGATGGGAAAGAGCAACTTACACTGGAATGGACTGAAATGTTTGTCCTAGGATCATGTGATCAAGTTTTAGTGAAGAGCTACATAGCTCAACTGTGAGGCAGAAGGGAAGCAAAAATGCCATTCAAAATCTTCTCTGGGAAATTGATTTTTAGCCTATAAACCTTTTGAAACAGACCTACTATTAAAAAAAATCTTGTTTAATACCCGGTGAAGCACAACAATTAAAACTGCAATAAGACAAACAGAGGCTCGAGGGCTCTGAAGGTACAGTCAAATGTACCATTGTTCGGCAAATTTCGAAGGCAGAAATCCAGTCATTTCAATAGGAATCCACATGAGCGGGAATTTCCCCATGCATATTTTGTAATGGAATTCTTCACGTTGACCAACAGAAAGCTTTTTGGTTAGAAAGTGATTGTTGTGTGAGCTTTTCTTGCATACCATGTATTAGAAGATAGGCAATACATTGGTGTACTTCCACAACCAAGGCCACGAAAAAAGTGGGCAGCCATTGTTGAGCTCTACAGGGCTCATAATTGTTAAGAGCCAATTTCAGAACTATAACTACTGCTAAACAAATGGGGCCATGAAAGCTTGTTACAGAATAGGGGCAAAAAAAAGCCATCAGAGAGGCAGAACCTGATTTCACCAAGTGCAACATGTTATCCTGGTCCTGGAATAACTTTCCGATCAACCGATCAGGTTTGTGGGACACGTTTACAGTTTATGTCAAGTTTTGCCTCACAACCAGGGTTAGATGCTTCTACATCTGTTATTTACCTATAATTTCTTCTGATTTTAGGGATAAGTTATGGGTAGGGTTAGGTTTAGGGGTAGGGATAAGGTTGGGGCAAAATTTTCGTTGACCCAGGAACGCGTCTAACTCTGCAAAATCAGGACATGCATCAGAGACCGAGAGAGAGAGAGAAAAAGAATATTCATTTACAGCACAAAACACAAATGTTAGACATACACATAAGCCACATATTATCTGATGTGAGACAGATGAACAAGAGAGCAACAGAGCTTGAGCAGAAAAGAGATTCCCTTCCAGTCAGTAGGACTGTCCAAACCCTGCTCGCTGATGATTTCAGATCTATACCTGTATACCAGGTTCATACAGTATCAACAGTTGTTCATAAAACACTTTGACTCACCTGGTTCCCTGCTGAAGGCTTCTTACACGTTGGATTGGTTTTCTGTTGGGCGCTGGAAGGAAATGTGTAAAAGGAGGGAAATCTCTCATCATGTCATTCATTTTGTGTTTTATTTCTGTCATTGTCATTTGTCGTTAAAACCTTACTTTGCGAATCCGATAAAATCTTCATGGTTTGTGTTGATGTAAGAGAGCTGAATCTCTAGTGAGAGTAAAACCTGTTCAGTGAACAAACACACATATGCACAACAAGATACAACACAAAACCATAATTTGTAATTAAAATGCTCATAATGTTAATTTCATTCATATCTAAGCTGTCCCTAATAGTGATTCATTTGATTGGTTGTGTGCAGGTATCAGTCTGACCTGGTCTTTGGCTTGACTCTCTCGTTCTCGAATGTGTGTGGTCACTATTCTCTCAGTCTCCTCCCGTAGTTTTGGAAAGATCTCTAACTGTGGACACGCACACACACACACACACACACACACACACACAAACAAATAAACAAAACAAGTTAGAATAAAAAAAATAAACAAAATGACCACTACCCTCTTTACTGGTTTAATTAAAGTTCCTCGTCTTATTGTCCTTTGTGAAAAAGGAATGTTTTATTGAATGTGCACTCGCAGCATGCTTCAAATTTAACAAAAATATATATTTAAAAAAACTGTATTTGCAGATAATACTCTATATTATTAATGAAATAAAAGGACACTTCAGTGTACTTAAAGAAATTACACTTTTACAATTGTCGATATTACATTTAAAGTTAATATATTTTAAATGTACTAAATTGCAACTTCATCATTAAAAATGTGTAATTACAAAACTATTTAAACACATGACATACAAGTCTCAAAAGAAATGTTTTCAATTTTATTTTCTATTACTTCTTTATATTGTAATATTCTAGATAATTTAATATTCAAAATAAATTTTGTGTCAGTACATAAATGCTTGTCAGTACATATGGCAATACACTGTACTTCAAAGAAAATATAAGTAATTATAAAATTATATATAAGATATATTTAAGTCCTACTTAAGTGGGTCAAAAGCACTCTAATTAAATGCTAACTGCATTTAATATAAATTTAAACCATAATACATTTTCATTTAATTGAAATAACATGCAAAATTAACGTCCGAAAAAATTACATTCAGTTTGTCCTTAAATACTGTATATTCTTAAAGTATTTTATTTCTGTAAAAAAGTTTGCTAAAGTGTACTATTTTTCATAAGGGTTGAACAAACCATCAGTGCATGTTACTCCAATAATAAAAATGATTTGGTATGGTGTTCCTTAATCAAAATGTAATACCTTAATTTTCCTAAATACCTAAAATGACTTTCCTTTCCCAGCTGATGTCAATTAGGTTGTGCAAACTATTGAAACATTGCAAACTGCTATTAAGAGACTGTTTTAGCAAACTTTTTAAAAGGGTCATCGGATGCCCATTTTCCACAAGTTGGTATGATTCTTTAGGGTCTTCATGTAAAGTTTGTAACATACTTTGGTTAAAAGTCCTCAATGGTTGTGTAAAACAACAGCCTTTTACGTCCTCAAAAACAGCTCTGTTCACAGCGACCCGTTTCGGTGCATGTTTCTTTAAATGTTAATGAGCAACTGCTGACCCCACCCCTCTCTTCCGTGGGGCGTGTCGACACAAGACACGTAAAGTGATGCTTTGGCGGACAGTATACAAATGGCTGAGGGCGGAAATATGCTAATACGGGACAGTCCGTCAGTGGTCGTGGGCGGAGCATGAGCAATATGACATCATATTGCTCAGAAAATCCAAACGGCTTGATTATTGCGAGTGTTTAGGCTTTTTGAGGATTAAAAAAAAGGAGGGAATGGATATTTTTCATTGTATGATGGTAGGGCTGGGCGGTATGACGATATATCGTTACCACGGTATAAAATGTCTCTCGTTAGCTATATCGGGAATATCGTGGTATGCATTAGCACTATTGACACTTCAGAGTGATGAAATGCATGAATGAGAGTTTAAACAGTGGGACGTGCTTGATGTTAAAAAGAGTTATAAGCGCAATACATCCTGAAAAGGATGACTGGCACACTGCTAAAGTGTGCACACAGAAAGCTGCCTCTCTCAGGTGGTGATCACGAATTCATTTCTCTTTCACGTCTTATTGCGCTTGAATGGTCGAATACGGACACAATTATGTCATGTCGTATGGCGTATTCATGTAAACACAGCTGGTTATGTTTAAAGGAAAGTAAACAGTTGGGTGTAAACCGGATGTGTGTATCAGTATTATGGATCTGTGCGTTTGGTCTTAAAGTGACAGCAGCCTAATAAACCCACCTGCTGCTCTGTGTCATTAATGTGAATCAACCAAAAGAGAAATTAACTTACTGCTCTTGACTCAATAACTTGTTTTTAGCTTTAATAAGAATACATTTATATTTTATTAATGCAGTAAAGACTGCAATATATATTTTTTTACATTTGATTATTACATTTCTGTACTAATTCTAACTACATGTTAAATAAACCAATTTACCTTAAAAACTTAATTATGTTTAACTCATATTTTTGTTATATTGTATTTTCCTATTATTTGTAATTTGCTTATTTTTAATAACAGAAATTAGATAGCACAAAATAGCTATATCATGGTATATATCCTTTACCGTGAAATAAATGTCTCACATCGTGAAATAAGAATTTGGACATATTGCCCAACCCTATATGATGGTTGTGTCCACACACTGCAAAGACACATTTATATGCAAACACCATATAAAAGTGAATTTTGCATCCAATGACCCCTTTAAAGTAAAATTAGAACACGCTGACTTTAATGGGAAGTGAACATATACACTTTTGTAGCATTATATTTTACTCCTTGACTTATATGTCTATGTCCATTCACTCAGTATAAGAGTATGTTGTACCTTGTTGGTACACTGTTGTACTGTGTTGATGAGCTCCTGGATCACCATGTCTACACACTTGAGACACGGCCCTTTAAGTTTCACAATCTGTTTCTTCACTATGGCTTCAAAGGCCATATCGGGTGTGAACAGTCCTGTCCTGGATCAGCAAGAGAGGAGAGAAAATGAAGTACGGTGAGAGATAACATAATATGAACTTGCATTCTGAATATGAATATAAATGAATAAAAAGATTGAGAAGGAGGGGTAAAGGAAGACATACAGAGAGGCACCATGTGTGAAAATATAACCTGTTTATTTCTTATAAGGTTAGCAAACATTATAAGTTCAAGTTGACTGCCAAAACTTTACTGAGTGCCCTTTTAAATAAGTTAATATATGATCGTGACACATACCTGATGCCATGAATGTTTTTAATAGCGTAACTGATCTCCCTTCGTAACTCTTTCTCATCAAACTCCATCTGATGTAGTGCAACATAAACAGGACATCAGCATGAGCTCTGATTTGCTGTAAATGCCATTGGATTTTTTTACTGTATTAATCAATTCAACTTTAACAAACTACCTTAACAAGCTCAAAGGGAAAACGCTCGTGAAAGACACGGTTGATTTTGGCTCCTCCTGAAAGCTGCACTGTGTCCACCTGATCCCCAGATCCCTCGATCCGCTTCTCAAAATCCAGCCCGAAGTGTTGTATCAACCTGGATAACAAATGAGCAGCATGTGTTTGTGTGTGTGGCCTCTCCAGGTCTGGTCTTATCTACAATGTGTTTGTGTTTAGGCAGTAAACCAAAGTCTTGTTTATTGCAATATGGTAAAGACATTTTACGTGTTTGCCTCCATGTTTGTTTGCGTTTATCTGTGCATGTGTATTTATTCTCTGAATTAGAGTGAGTTATATGTGTGTGTGAACCCACTGCATTAAGGCCTTGGTCTTGCGTGAGGGGTCGTCTGGGTTCAAATACTTATACTCTTCTGCCTCCTTATCCAGCGAGAGAAGCTGAGTCTGTAATTGACTACGTAACGCTGGTAATGTGTCACGGATGTGGTTGGTAAGTTGCTAGGGAGACAAAAAAGAGAAGAAATACAATTAAAGCTATCATTTCCATCTGTGGGCTCTCATGTATTTCACAAATGCGGTACTTCTTGTAATGTTCTGTGTCTTGTCACCTGGTTGAGGAGCCTCTGTAAGTACGGAGTGCCCATGCAGTCTGCCATGTGTCGGTATGCAGGATGTGACTTGAAGAACCGTTTCTCTGCAGCCAGAGCAGCACCGATGTCCTTTTTTCCCTCAATGTCCTTCTGACCACGGTTTACCACACCAATATAACCTGTAGCCACAGCATTTTCTTTCTTTCAGATACAGTGTTTTGCAATGACGCCTCTTTGTTTTAGAGAAAAGTCATTAAGAGAATTATCTTGTAGAACCTGCTGTGAAAAATGTGACCTCATTATTTCAAAATGAAATAGCAAACAGTATACTGAACTTTGTTTGTTTTGCATTGGAGTACCAACCAATTTACACGACGTATTTACATTAGAATGGGTTGCATAGAATAACAAAAATTTTAAAACAATTTTGCTTTAATGAAACTAAAACATCACACTTATGACATCATGTGATGTGATGTAGTTTTCTAAAATGGTTTTGAATTTGATCATTTGTCCATGCACTTCTTTCACTTTTTTCAATCTTATTATCCTGTGAAATGTCTTCTTTTTTTACACACAATGGTAAGATCATATCACAGTTGTATTAGTATTACATTTTGTCTACACAAGCCGCAGTGACTCTAAACTAGGAGGCCTCAGCAACCTCTCAATGGGGCTTTAAAATGAATTAAAATAAGACATTAAAGGGATAGTTCACTTTGAAATTAATTTTTGGTATGTTTTAGCTTACCTCAAAGGCATCCAAGATGTAGGTGTCTTTTTTTCCGGAGTAGTTTCAATTTTGATATTTTTAGGTCAAACCGTTCTTGTCTGTCAGTCATATAATGCAGGTCTATGGTCACTGTCTCAAAACAGCATGCACAAAGTCCAAATTAAACAATTCCCCATCGTCCAAATTAAACAATTCCCCATCGTAAGTACACATTGATGGCTTAAGACACGAAACGAGCGGTTTGTGTGAGAAAACGAACAGTATTTATATAGTTTTTGTCCTCTTGTAAACACACACACCCAAATGATCAGAGGACACGGGTGCTTCGGTCTGCGCAAGCGCCGGAAAGCGACGGAAAAGGTCAGAGGGTGCGGGCGCTTCGATTTGCGCAAGCGCCGGAAATTATCTCTCGCGCGTGTACGTCACTCATTGTTTACACAGAACAGAGATTGTAGGTAAGACGGCTAATCGAAATGGTTCTAATTTGCGCTTATCCAGGATGTTTAAACCGACGTAAAAGAAAACAATTTCGTATGCTCGCGTGAACTCATCCGGGAGTGGTGAGTTTTCACGAATTCCCAATTTATAATCCTTCCCTCTTGAAGTTCTGGTTGATCGCTCTTCGGCTGGATATCAACACACCCATAAACGTACTAAGGTTGAGGAGGGTCTGCAGCGATCATTTTTCCCCTGATGATTTTATAAACCAAGGAGAGGATTGCATAGTACTGACATCATCAGCTGTGCCTATGGTGTTTTCTCATCCAACGGAGGTATGTGAACAACGTCTTTGTATTTGTAAAGCTGGCATTACATGAAATGAGCAATACAATGTATTTCTGCACCATATATTTGGTAAGAATGGTTTTACATGAGAGAGTTATAAGATATGTTATAAGAAGAGAAGATATGTGTAGCCTATACTAAGCAGCTGCTAGTCAAACCAATGTGAAACTATGTGTACTAATAAGGGTGCAGTCAATGATACTACTACTACTAGCCTAATAATAATAATAATAGGAATAGACAGTGTGGATTCATGTTCGTGTAGCTCTACTTAGTGTTGACTTTGTAATGACAAGCAATATTTTTTTAGGAAAGCGTACAGGAACCATACCAGCCAACAGAACATGAGTCAGATGAAGAGCAAACAACAGAGTGCCTTGGTGCATACATCGGACTAAAAGATGTTTATATCTCTGTGTAAACAATGAGTGACGTACACGCGCGAGACATAATTTCCGGCGCTTGCGCAAATCGAAGCGCCCGCACCCTCTGACCTTTTCCGGCGCTTTCCGGCGCTTGCGCAGACCGAAGCACCCGCGTCCTCTGATCATTTGGGTGTGTGTGTTTACAAGAGGACAAAAACTATATAAATACTGTTCGTTTTCTCACACAAACCGCTCGTTTCGTGTCTTAAGCCATCAATGTGTACTTACGATGGGGAATTGTTTAATTTGGACGATGGGGAATTGTTTAATTTGGACTTTGTGCATGCTGTTTTGAGACAGTGACCATAGACCTGCATTATATGACTGACAGACAAGAACGGTTTGACCTAAAAATATCAAAATTGAAACTACTCCGGAAAAAAAGACACCTACATCTTGGATGCCTTTGAGGTAAGCTAAAACATACCAAAAATTAATTTCAAAGTGAACTATCCCTTTAAGGTGTTTGTTTTTTATTCACACCCTAAACAACTTTTTTCTTCTTTGAAGAACTAGAATAGCTTACTTTTAAATGTGTGATTTCTAGACCTGGAAAAGCCATGTAAATTAATAAAATCTTAAAACACCATGGGGATTTATCATAAAGAATACATATTTTCCTAGTTATGCCTATATATATATATATATATATATATATACACTCACCTAAAGGATTATTAGGAACACCATACTAACACTGTGTTTGACCCCCTTTCGCCTTCAGAACTGCCTTAATTCTACGTGGCATTGATTCAACAAGGTGCTGAAAGCATTCTTTAGAAATGTTGGCCCATATTGATAGGATAGCATCTTGCAGTTGATGGAGATTTGTGGGATGCACATCCAGGGCACGAAGCTCCCGTTCCACCACATCCCAAAGATGCTCTATTGGGTTGAGATCTGGTGACTGTGGGGGCCATTTTAGTACAGTGAACTCATTGTCATGTTCAAGAAACCAATTTGAAATGATTCGAGCTTTGTGACATGGTGCATTATCCTGCTGGAAGTAGCCATCAGAGGATGGGTACATGGTGGTCATAAAGGGATGGACATGGTCAGAAACAATGCTCAGGTAGGCCGTGGCATTTAAACGATGCCCAATTGGCACTAAGGGGCCTAAAGTGTGACAAGAAAACATCTCCCACACCATTACACCACCACCACCAGCCTGCACAGTGGTAACAAGGCATGATGGATCCATGTTCTCATTCTGTTTACGCCAAATTCTGACTCTACCATCTGAATGTCTCAACAGAAATCGAGACTCATCAGACCAGGCAACATTTTTCCAGTCTTCAACTGTCCAATTTTGGTGAGCTCGTGCAAATTGTAGCCTCTTTTTCCTATTTGTAGTGGAGATGAGTGGTACCCGGTGGGGTCTTCTGCTGTTGTAGCCCATCCGCCTCAAGGTTGTGCGTGTTGTGGCTTCACAAATGCTTTGCTGCATACCTCGGTTGTAACAAGTGGTTATTTCAGTCAAAGTTGCTCTTCTATCAGCTTGAATCAGTCGGCCCATTCTCCTCTGACCTCTAGCATCAACAAGGCATTTTCGCCCACAGCACTGCCGCATACTGGATGTTTTTCCCTTTTCACACCATTCTTTGTAAACCCTAGAAATGGTTGTGCGTGAAAATCCCAGTAACTGAGCAGATTGTGAAATACCGGCCTGTCTGGCACCAACAACCATGCCACACTCAAAATTGCTTAAATCACCTTTCTTTCCCATTCTGACATTCAGTTTGGAGTTCAGGAGATTGTCTTGACCAGGAACACACCCCTAAATGCATTGAAGCAACTGCCATGTGATTGGTTGATTAGATAATTGCATTAATGAGAAATTGAACAGGTGTATATACACACACAATATATATTCTCTAAAATATTTTATTGGGTAGAAATTGTCAGTAAACATTTTTTTTTATTTACTCATCCTTAAACCTTAAACAGTAATTCATGAACAACTGTTATGTAACACTCATGTAAATTAATTGGTTAAAAAGAGTGGGATGCCTAAAGTACAGTCAGCTGCTAAAACTTCGGGATTTCTTAAATGTAATTATATTAATTATAATTGTTTTAGTTATTTATTTGAATCTATGGACATGCCTAGTATCTGTAATTTAAAAAAAAAAAGTTTTGAAAACAAAACATGACAGAGGATGTACCAAAGAAAACTCTGGATATTTTTGTTGAGGACTCTGAATATTGTTGTGGACAATGGGATGCCTTGAGTCAAAAAGGTTGAGAAAAAAGCATAAGTTCAGCTCTGTTCTGGAAAAAAATGTCTAGAACTTTAGACTTGAGGAGGGAAAATGTGATTTCTTGTTCAGCAGTATTGTGACCCAACAAAAATGGAAAAGTCAAGGTCCTACACCTATAAGTCATACTGTATCCGATCTGCATAAATGACGAATAGGATTTCTAGAGTGTCTTAACCCTCGTCCATGGCTGGACTTCTGTGTGTCTAATGCATTAAGGCAGCAGCAGGAAGCATGAAGACTCTGCACCTGGCCCTGTTTTAGCCACTATAGCCTACAGCAGACTTGCTTGGCAGTGGCCCAGGTCTTAGACCAAACTGCACAGGCCTCTACTGACACATTTCTACATGTGTGCTGTACCTCTGCGAAGTGGCAGTAACCTGTTCTCCAGCACGTCCCTGACATCTGTGCCTTTGTCCACCAGATCCAGCTTAGTGATCACGCCAATGGTGCGATGGCCTGACAGGAAGATCACGCAAAGCAGGAAGAAAAACAAGAAGGAAAAACACTATGATGATGTGAATGGGCCAAAAGGGGATATAACTGAGGACAGATATGAACCATAATCGTTCTTTCCCACTCACCCTGCGGATCCACGTCTTTGGCCAGTTTAAGAGCATCGGAGTTAGCCAGATCCATGTTAGCGGGTGTGACAGCAAGGATGAGACAATTCTCTCTGCAGATGAACTGCATGATCATGTCTCTGATCTGGTATTCAATGTCAGGAGGCTGATCTCCCACTGGTACTTTAGTTATGCCTGGAAGATCTATCAGAGTCAAGTTCAAAACTGCAGAAAGAAAATGAGAAAAACAAAGACAGAGATATTTGGCCAGAGATACTTCTAGGAAAGAAAAAAATCTAAATTAGATCTCTCCGAGGCATGGACAACATTAAAAGGAGAGCATATACCTTTAATATTGTTTTTATTTTATTTTTATTTTTTTAAATAAATACTTTTATTCAGCAAGGACACATGAAGACATTTATAATATTACAAAAGATTTCTATTTCAAATAAATGCTCTTCTTTTGAACCTTCTATTCATCTAAGAATCCAGAAAAAAAATGTATCACGGTTTCCACAAAAATATTAAGCCGCACTGTTTATTATCAACTGTTTTCAACAATGATAATAATGAAATGTTTCTTGAGCAGAAAATCAGCTGCTGAATATTCAGCTTTGCCATCCCAGCAAAAAGTTACATTGTAAAATATATTAAAGTAGAAAACCGTTTTAATGTGTTTTTGATGAAAATAAATGCAGCCTCGTTGAGCATAAGTGCATTAATGTACATTAATGAATTACTTGTTTTCTGACAATAATACCATTTGGAGAGTAGACACGAAGGTTGATGGGAATGGAGGATATGCCCTTATTTGTTCCTGTGACTCTGTCTGTCTCTGCTTCAATCTCCAGTCGGACATCATCAAAGTCTGTAAACTTCTTTCCTTTACAGTGCAGGAACTCTGCATGCTCTGTTGTGGAGAACGGAAAGTACGAATTAGAAAAGTAGAAGATGATAGGGCCTTAAGGAACTGACAGTGCAACATTTTGTAATTCATGAAATTCAAAGATCTGTCAGTTCTCCACTCTCCATACTGACTGATTTTAATCTTAACAGAGGAGACACTGACCTCTAGTGCTCAATGCACATACTCCATAGACCACAAGATATAGGCTACTTTTTTTCGAAGTAGAGATGGAAACCAAAGACTCAGACTAGTACGGATTATAAAATTAACCATATAGAATTTATTACCAAAAGGGATTTGATAAATTAAAATTTAATTTTGAATGTTAATTATTTTAAATTTGTAGGTGTAATCGACATATTTAAAAAAAGGTTAAAAACTATTTTTAACTGCTTTTGTATGATTAGACCTTATATACCCATTAAAGTAGCCACATTTTCTATGTGTGCAATGATTGTGTGATAATTTGATGTCAGGGTAAGTTAATACAACAACAATTTACTAAAACCGGAAGCTTTTCCTTTGCGTTTTTGAGGTTTTCAGGTTTTGTGTAGACAACAGCATTGTCCAAAAAAAATAGCTGGTTGAGGTTGGCGATGTCAATTTGTAAAGAAACACGTGCCTAATGTAATACGCATGAGCGTTACGTCACCGTTTTTGTCGTTTACACAGAGACGATAATGGTATCGAATTCACTTGGATCAGAAGTCAATGACATGGCATTATTCTAAAAAATATTTATTGTAAAGAAAATAATTTTTACAAATTTCTTATTTTTGAAATGTGTAAATGTTTTTTCTTCTAAAGTTATTTGTCAATTAATAATGAAACAAGAAGAAAGGGGAGTTACTATAAGGGTGCATAAATGTAAATAATTGTAGTGTACAAAGATGTAGAACAAGCTATTATGTAGATGTAGAAAATTATAGAATGATTTAACAACAGATTTTAAAAGGCAAACAACTGAAAAAATTATCTTCAGCTTTACCTGGCTTTGTGATAATTGGTTAAATGGTTATTTGTTGAATTTGTGTATTTTTATTGTATTACTGTGTCTTAAATTTTAGATTGTTTGTTGGTTGTAATATTTTTAGGTCCGTAGTAAAAGCCCAACTAAAATGTAGTATCCTACACTATTGTCACATGAACTCAGCAAGTGATATCTTTCCTTCAAGGGTGGAATCTAGTTTTTTTTTTATATAATCCAATGTTGTGTGATAAAAAAAAAAAAAAAAAAGTTTAAACTGTACTTGTATACATATACAGTATATCGAGTTATTTTGAGATATTCCGAACAACATTTTGGTACCTGATCACTAATTAAGTACCACACCCAAAATGTGTGTGCATGTGAGTATCACTCATACCTGTAGTTGAACTGATGAGCTGAAGGACAAGTGGTCTCCTTGTAACAATTCCTGATCCTCTAGGCAGGAAATCTCTGAGAATATAGCATTGATCATTATGTCAAAAAAATAACAATAATTCACTCATGGAGTAAACACCTTGTGCAAGCCAAAATACAATTCTCCTTCTAAAAAAATATACACATAAAACTTCCCCCACATGATACACGGACAAAGTCCCTTGTCTGAGGCAGAGTGCCAGAGACTCTGTCATTGCATACTTGGATTAGTCCAGTTTTACAGTGAAACCATAAACCTTGTCCCACCTCCTCACACCCTTCATGACCCTCATATATTTATGGCACGTTTTCACACAACTTGTACTGGCCTGCACATTTACAGATGAGTTGTGGGTGAATGTAGCCTTAAATAACCAGAAAGTAGTCAATTCATAATCCAGTCCAGTTCATTTGCACCATCTATTTGCAGATCACACGAGTGCACTCTATAAATAAAACAGTCCAGATGAGGAACTGCAGCTGGATCACTGATATTCTTTACGGGTGATGTTAAAATACCTCCTACCCCTGTTTATAGAGCAGAGAAATATCTAAATAACCCAAATCTTAGTTTGATTACCCCCAAAAAGTGTCAACACTATCATAGTTTGTCATCATTTGTCTTAGAAACAATTTTGGTTTTTGTTCTTTATCCAATCTATTTTGAAATACACAACAATACAATGATGGGAACATTTTGACTTTTCCATGGCAAATGTGTCTGATAAATCCCAGGCTTGAAATGAAGTGTGCGCAGATCTAAAACAGAACTATTTCCCAAAATAGAAGGGAAGGTCCCACTAGATTAGACCTAGTTAAAGGCATCCAGGGAGGAGGCCAGAATGCAGGTAGAAGCTGCATAAAGTGTATAGCATAGACTGCTGCAGTGATTACGTTTTTTTGTAGGCCAACCCGGAAGTTAACATCTCCCTGGTTTCCTCGTCAAAAACCCAACAAGATTTTTCCATTGGCTTATTTGATTATTGCAGATTTGGCTATAAACGAAGGCTATAAACAAATCATGGTCACATGACTTCAACATCACCATTGTTAAGCTTCCGACAACTCTTTCAGTCTTTTTTAAAAAACATTTTCACTGAAAATTTAAGTTAGAATAGTTTGCAAGAGCGCAATTTATAAACACAAAGAGGCTGTGAGAGCGGACTTGTCAGTAGATGAGTTCTCCTGTTCAGCGTGATGATGTTTAATGTCTCCACAAAACTCCATAGTCCCATTTAGCCACTTAGCAAAAGCCTTTTTCAAGACAAGTAAAAGCTTTAAAGGAGGTATCCACAAGGAGGTATTACTGATGTATTTTATGCTTTTATGAATGAAACGTGAAATTATTTAGTGCCTTATTTTAGGCACTAAAAACCTACTGACTTCAGGATGATGAAACTGGATCACTTGTTTACGGGTTTTGGCCTACAAAAATACACCATCCCTGCAGCACTGCTACTAGGCTACAGATATAAAAAAGAAAATCATCATAGTCAACTGCATCATCATATTTCCACATACTGTTGGTAGTGGTTGCTAAGGCGACTATTAGAATTGTTCATAATGAGGGTTTGGCATTTGTACAAACCACTAACCCCTAAGACTAAGTAAAGGTCCTGATACACGAAATTGAAGAACAAATTGATGTGACATCAATTTGAACAAAATCAGGTTAAAACGAAGTTTGTTTGGAGTTTGTTTTGGGAGTTCGAAACAGCTTGCTTAAGCAAACTTTCTAGAAAAGTTTGCGCTGGCTGGTAAACACTTCCGTACTATATTGTTTTGTGGCGATTACGTAATAGGTAGGTGTGCGCTGAGGCTCCGCCTTTTTTCACATGGAAATCTTCTCTGGTTAATTTTTTCTGTTCAGTCAGACATCCGTGACTAAAAACATGAACACACTGGAGAACTGCTTTATAGTAGAAAATGAAGTTGTACCTCTGATGAAATGAGACGAAATGAGAAGAATGAAAAAGCCTTTCGCCGTGAGTATATCGGGGCCTTAAGTATTGAACGTATTTTAGCCATGAAACTACAGTATATGAACAAGCCAGCCTGTGGTATTTAGCTTGACCTTTCACCCAGGCACTGACTCATCTGTGTGTTTGACACATGGCTCACTCTTCTACAACAACGTCCTTTACATTCCCAGTCATTCCCAATACTTACCCTTGACCTCCACTTTCTAACCCCATAACAAAGCCCCTCTTGACTCAACTGCTGCAGCCTCATCTTCTCCCCCTTTTCCTTCCTTTCTTCTTCACTATCTGCTTATTTCACCCTGTCCCTCCCCCAGTACCCAGCATGCATTACTGTAGTAAACAGACACAGTAATGCTGAATTGAGCACTGCCTATGTGTAACATTGCATTAATGTTTACACATTTCAGTGGGTGTTTAAGTAAGCATTTCCAGATTGATTAAAGCACTAGCTCAAGCAAAAATAACATTCTGCCATTATTCATACTAAGCTCCAAAACTGGCAAAAAGCACCATAAAAAAGCACAGCCTGTGTGGCGGAAGAAGGGGTGGAGACTGAGGTAGATTGGGAGCCAGGGAGGAGTAGACAAAGTTGGTGACCAGGGTGGAGCCGGCTGTGCAGGTGCGTGGCTGAAGACAACCAAAGCAGAACAGGCCAAATTTCAGTGGAGCTGGCGGAACTAGAAATCCCCACAGCAGGGCAGACGGAGCTCAAGACCACTTCAGCAGAGTAGGCGAAACTGTAGATCCCCACGGTGAAGCAAGAAGAGCAGAAGACTACAATGGTGGAGCTAGTGGGGCTGATGACCACCATGGTGAAACAGGCTGAACTAGAGACCACCGCGGCAGTTCTGACAGAACTAAAACAGAGAGGTTAGAAACGGCTGTTCATAGATGACCTCTGTGGTCATGTCAGAGTCAATAGAGTGCATAGGTGACTCATGATCGGCCTCCGCCAGTTTTGAAAGCTTTGACAGCCTTAGTTGCTTCAGGTGTGGCGGCCATAATGGCTGGAGACTCTGGAGTGGCAGCCATGAAGGCTGTGGCAACCATGACGTGAAGAGGCTCTGGCGTGGTGGCCATGGTGGCTTGAGACTCTGGCATGTTGGCCATGTTGAAACTAATAATTTTGAATGAATAAATAACTTATCTATTATCTATAGCTTTTCCAAACTTTATATTGCTGCTCTTCTTACAGTACTTTTATGTTCTCCTCTGGATGAATCGCTTGTGTTGTAGTGTTGCTCAATTTTATGTCACTTTTTTAGTCAAAGTGTCTGCTAAAATTATAAATGCAAATGTAATGTAAACCAATGTGACAGCCTGGGAAATTCCTCAACAACAAAAAAAGATTACAAATACATCAGCAACATTTTATTTCTGCATTTTGTCATGTCATCAACTAGTCATGAAAAAATCAACTACATCCTCTACTAAACCCAAGCACTACGCTCCCTCTATAAGTGAGATCCCATTTCACTAACCCATTTCTCCAGGCATCTCTGGTGTTCCACTGACTGGCAGTGATACTGAGATCACAGATGGCTGAGGGTGCAGTGCTCTCCATTCATATATAACCCATTGCTATGGATACATGTACTCATTTTTTGCTGTGCATGAGCTCTAAGTAGGGCATATATGACTGCACTGCATAAGTTCATAAAAGTGCATAAATGAAAACCATTTGCAACTCATTGTACAGTATTTCAGCTGATCAATTTTAACATTAAAAACAGAGGCAGACCACATACCGTATTTTCCGTACTATAAGTCGCACTTTTTTTCATAGTTTTGCTGGTGCTGCGACTTATAGTCAGGTGCGACTTATATATCAAAATTAATTCATACTGACTGACATGAACCAAGAGAAAACATTACCGTCTACAGCCGCGAGAGTACTCTATGCTGCTCCTGTAGCCTACCCTTGAAAAAATTTACTGAAAACAACTGAAAAACTGTTAACTGAAACATTAACCTAAAGACAACTGAGAAAGCCTGAACACAAACAAAATGCCCCACAAAAATAAAAAAATCTCCATGTTTTCGGTGCTGATGCGGTGGTGACGCGTTCATGTAAAATGTAAGAGTGGCGCTGCCAATAAAGCACCTAAAGCTGTCACAAAGAACCGGCAAAAGTAATGAATATGTCAAGATATAGCAAGGAGACATTTTAATTGTGTACTAATAAACAAGTGTTTTCTGTGTCAGTGTCGGCTGCAAAGATGTGAACGCACAAGACAGAAATGCACATTTCATACGGATTACATAAGCAGAGAGCAGTCTGTTTTCTTTCGTTTTGAATTGTTCTGTTTAAAAGTAGACGTTTCAAGCTTTCTATAGATATATTTCTCAGGTCTGTGAGGCAAGTAGGCTACCTTATACGCTGAGTTTCAGTTCATTTTTGAGACCAGCTCCAGTTCACACGCCGGCGCCTTCGTGTCATGATTATCTGTTTTCTACTAGATTTACTTCTTATTTATTAAATCCAGGCAATTGGTTGATGAAACATTTATTAAAATTAATACAAAACTAAATTAAATTTAAAGACAGGCTTTGTGCTTTCTGTTTGAGGTCTCTGTGAAAGTTTTAAAGCAGTCTTTTAGTGCCGCTTTCAGAGCGGTCACGTCCGTAACATTGTTTTTTTTTTGTTAAAATAAATTTCTAAATAAATGCGACTTATAGTCCAGTGCGACTTATATATGTTTTTTTACTCTTCATTACGCATTTTTTGACTGATGCGACTTATACTCCGGAGCGACTTATCATCCGGAAAATATGGTAACTTAGAATAGAATAGAATAGAATCGGGCATTTATATAGCGCTTTCATATGTACTACTGTACACCCAAAGCGCTTTACAATCATGTCAGGGGATCTCTCCTCAACCACCACCAGTGTGCAGCATCCACTTGGATGATGCGACGGCAGCCACAGTACAACGGCGCCAGTGCGCTCACCACACACCGGATATAGGTGGAGAGAGGAGAGAGAGTGATAGAGCCAATTCAATGTAAGGGGATTATTAGGAGGCCATGATTGGTAAGGGCCAATGGTGTGTGGCCATGACACCGGGGTTACACCCCTACTCTTTACGAGAAATGCCATGGGATTTTTAATGACCACAGAGAGTCAGGACCTCGGTTTAACGTCTCATCCGAAGGATGGTGCTCTTTGACAGTATAGTGTCCCCGTCACTACACTGGGGCGTTAGGACCCACACAGACCACAGGGTGAGCACCCCCTGCTGGCCTCACTTAACACCTCTTCCAGCAGCAACCTGGTTTTCTCAGGAGGTCTCCCATCCAGGTACTAACCAGGCTCAGCCCTGCTTAGCTTCAGTGGGCAACCAGTCTTGGGCTACAGGGAGATATGGCTGCTGGCTATAACTTATTATATGGTCAGGTGTTCTGAAGCATGGAGAAACATGATTTTGATTTGAGTGATAGCAAAGGTCATGGTTTTGATTCCCATGGAATGCAAGAACTGATAGAAATAAATGTAAGTGCCCCTATTATGCTTTCTTAAATATTATCTTCCACACAGTGTGTAATATAGCTGTTTGTAAATGTAAAAGGTCTGCAAAGTTTTAAAGATCAAAGTGCATGACAAATAAAGTTATTGTCTCCTAATTCAAACAATTGATTCTAAAGTGCTGAAATTAGTCTCACCTTCTGTTACATTCCTACACATACCAATGTAACTTGAGATGTGGGCACTGCACTCAAAAAATTAATATGAGCTTTCAGTTGATTGTGGAAGGGCAGGGTTTAAACAAAATAAATGATTAGAGAAGTTTAGCACACATTATCAGAGAGAAATCTGTCATTTTGACAGGAAGATCAAGTCATGACATTTTGATTAAAGTTTACAGAGTCAAAGAAACGTATACATGAATGAATCATTCCCAATAAGATCAATGACATGCATTTATACTAGGGTACATTTTTTATTTCGTGCTGACTTAAAGTATGATCTAAGGGTGGTCTAAGTACCGTGCACTTTAAGTCTGTGGTTAAAACTTGTATTCTACATGTATTCCACATATTTGTGGCTGAATACATTATTATAAAAAGCCACTGTAGCATAATGCAATGACACAGGGGTTATAGCTGCCCTGTAATGTGTCATCAAGTGTGTAGTCATCTTCATCATCATTTAGTGCAACTTTCACTTTTCTAAAGTATTCATTACTTTTTCAAGTCTTTTTGAAAAGGGGAACATGTAACATCTTTGTGTGTTTTTACACTTTCGGGGATGTATGAATTTTGACATACAGTATGTGATTGCTTCAAGCTCCAAGTGGGTCAACATGTTCTAAACAACATAACATTTGCTATACAGAATTCAAGAGTCATTAAAAAAGAACAGCCTGTCTATCAAAACAGAGTAAACTGGGTTTCCACTAACTGCCTGAAAGCATGATGCCTCACACACATTTTGGTCAGAATGCTTGAGTGCCTCCGCCTGAGATAAGCAATGAATCCTATTCTCAGTCAGACACACTTATCTTAGGCTCTATTCACTTCACTTCAGCTCACCAAACCGATATCCCCCGAGCAAACAATAGCTTTCACTAACAATCACAGCTTCCTGTTGGACAGGCCCAGTCTTTCCATGCGGAAACCAGCGTGCAAAGAGAAGATCCTGTGAGGTTCTCTTGTGCAAGGAAAACAAAAGATGATTAAAGACTTGAAACTGTATGCCTTACAGAGACTCTTAAAATAGTTTCACAATAGTTTAAAAGTTTGGGGTCTGAAAGATTTTTTTTTTTTTTTGAAGATTTTTTGTGATCTCTTATGCTCAAAACTACAGTAAAAGCAGTAACAGTATAAAATATTATTACAATTAGAATAACTGTTTTCTATTGTAATATATTTTTAAATGTAATTTATTAATGTAATGGCAAAGCTGAATTTTCAGCATCATAACTCCAGTCTTCAGTCACATGATCCTTCAGAAATTATTATAATATTCTGATTTGGTGCTTAAACATTTATTATTATTAACAATGTTAAAACAAGTTGTGCTAATATATATATTTGTGGAGATTGTGATAAATTTGTTTAAGGATTCATTAATGTTTGATGAATAGAAGGAACAAATGAAAAGAAACATGTCCCTTAAACTTTTGAACAATAGAGTGTGTGTGAGTGAGTGTGTGTGTATTATTTTACACTTAACACATTTAATTAACTTAATTTTCGGTTTGAATATGATCACAAGTTTTAAGTTCAGAGGGTTGCAGAAGAAACCAGGTAGTACATCAAGCTATTTTATCTCAAGAGACCAATAACATTTTTTTATCCCTTTTGAAATGACCGCCTTTAAAAAACAATCGACAATAAGCGACCAAATTATCAGACGCAGAAACATATGAATCTTTTAAGAAAATCAAATTCTCTAATATCAGATCGCCAGCTTGTTCTCATGATCTGTATAGTCCAGAGAAAATGAAGTCAATCTTCAGATTCTGCATGGCTCAGGGACTTTGGCTTGGCAGGCCATTAGACAGATGGAGGAAGAGGTAGTGACTGCTCCCGACTACAGATGAGAGCGTGAGCATCTGCACCTGCTTCAGCTATACACTTCAGTGCCTCTGCCGAAAAGTGACTCGATTCAACACCACTAGCCAATTAATCAGTCAATTCTGAGATTATCACCATCAGCCACATGGCTATTTAATATTTGTATCCATTTCTTTTGTTAGGATTTTGACATTTCTATATCATACTTCAGTCATCCTGACTCCTACCTACCACCCAGATATTGATATCAGCCTTTTATTGAAACCCTACATTCATTGGTTTGACCAATAATACTGGCATTAATAATGTCTTAGCAATTCCCTGGAATGTGAACTGAGCTATTAATTATAATACACAGCTATCTAGACAGTGCCCAGTTATGATGGTATCATACCTGCCCACGAAATTTTCCAGGACAGAGCTTTTGCCCGCACTCTGCCCCCCGACCACCGCGATCTGCGGCAGGTCCAGGTCGCAGCTCTGTCCGATGGCACTGAAGGCGTCCTGCAGGCGGTTCACCAGCGGGATGAGATCCTCCATCCCCCGGTTGCCCATGGTTACGGAGCCGCGAGGATGCGGCGCGTGAATCACTGGGCTCAGCAAACCTTTGTTATATATAGCTGCTAACAAAAAATATTCAAATTGAGAGAGAGAGAGAAACAACTTGCCAAATGTAATAAGCTCAGTTTCTATCCAGACATAACGTTAAGTTAGTATCTTAATCAATTATTGGTGACATACAAAACCACTATTACAACCATACTGCGTTACTTGACGACTTTTTTTCTTCTTTTTTTGTACAAAGTGTATGTAATGAACATAAAAATAAGTTCACTTTGTAAATTTAAAAAGTAATTAAGTTACCCGTTGTTCGTTTTTCCGAGCGTTGCGTTGGTCCTCCTGACAGACGGAGCAGTTCAGAGTAACGGCGCTCGTGTAACTTACAGGACACTGAGCAGTGACTGAACTTAAAAACACACACCCCTTTCTATACACGACGAGCCGAAAGAAACTATAAGGCGATAAAGAAACCTAATAAACTATCTTCACTGAAACTCGCCGTTTTATTCATCGAAATAATCTCAGTTTTCATTTGCCCTGAACTCAACTTATGGTCGAAACCTGACAGCCAACTGTTCGTTTTTCGTTGAGCGCGCTTGCGCGTGCTCACGCAGACGCCACTCCTCTGGAATATAAAGATACAGATTTGGTGCTACTCAACTGCTCTTTTTGCTTATTATTGCTTGTTATTAATGTATGAGGAATAAAAAAATTGTAAAAAAAAAAAATCTGAATTCAGTGATAAGGAAAAAGGCAGAGTGACGTACCAGCAGTGGCGTGCGGCGCGTGCTTGCGACCCTGCCCATTTGCTTAATGCTTTCACAATCTAAACGATAGACCAGAATAAATACAGACTAAAATATGTATGTATTCATATATATAAAGCAAAACTCAGTCAGTTGCGACCGGTTAATCTTAGTGTCTATTCAGTGAAAGCAAAAACAAATATAAACACGTGGTTACTTCTATCAATCACTCATTTATTTGAATAGCGGAGAAACATACTATTATTATGATATGGAGCAGCAGAAACGAGGATATGGAGCACCTGAATATCAAACATACATGTGAAGTGGTATACATAGAGCTGAATAACATTAGAAACTAGGACATTTATGCACATCTAGGTAGTAGCTAATACTAATCGTTTATAAAAAATAAAATTTTTTTTTTTTTTTTTTATGGCCTTACCCCTTGATAGGACAGTGAATGCCACTACAGGGTGCATCTACCCTCATGTCAGGACAGTAGACTCATCCAGTAAAAATAACACTTTGTTATGGCAGCCATTATAGGGTTGCCAGATAGTTTGATTCTGTATAAACACTAGTGAATTTCTCTTTACAGCAGTACATTTAATTAAATGCAGTAAAAATGTCCTAAAACCTTACATTATATGAACATAGTTGATATGTTATTATAAAGCATATATCAGAAGGAATAAAACAAACAAACAGATATTTAATATTTTTATAAACAGATTTTTTTTATTATTATTTCTGTTTCAGGACCATTACAATTCTTCTTTGTTTGAACATGAAAACAATAAAGCAAGATAAAATGTACTGACATAATAAGGCAGTCTTATTATTATCTGAATTTAAAGTGTATTCCCTATATTGCTAGTATTTGTCCTATAAAGTAAGACAATTACTGTATTGATAATCTGGGTCTTTAAATGAAGCCTTTTGATGTTAGTCTTTCCTTTTAGATATAGATCATCAATGATAATAGTTGGTATAGTTTTAACACGTTCAAATACTTTTGAACATTTTTAAATAGTATTTTGGTGTTTTCTTGAAAAGCACTGGAAGAGAAGGGTATCATCTGTTACACAATTATACAATTATATTGATGTGTGCGGATAAATAATGTATAATAAAAGCTGCAATATTCCATAAAAAATTAATGGTGCCTTATCAGTCAATCACATGATCTCCTCCTTTCTAAGTCGACGTTTTGTTGTTATTGTTGTTTTCAACAATAGGATGCAATATGGACCAGACTATATGCCAACACGAGACTGGGACTGGAATAATTTCTTGAAAATGATGCGCACAGGTGAAATCAGCTATTTGTTTTATTATTTTTTATTATTTTTTATTTCTCTCCACACCTTTAGATGACTTTCAGGTCATTCAGCATTGCAGTAATGTCTATTTGAGGCGCACATGATGCAGTCTGGGTGTTTGCACATAGTGTCTTCTGTAGGTCTTTTGCTGTCTGCTGTAATGTTTGTGGAACACTGTGAGGTTTGTGTTCCTCTCCTGCACTTCTGCAACACAGTAGCACCTCGTTGACTTCACCCTCGATTCCACGAGAGAACACACGCGGGAACACGGCTTGAACACGTTCAAGAACTGACATCCTGAGAGCCGAGTCTCGACACACAAGGTTCAACATAAATAGTCCTGTGGGATGGGAAAAAGTAAGATTGATCATGGAAAACAACCACTTACTAAAGCACAAATGTATATTTTACTAACTATCTCAAAATCAGAACTTTTCAAAACTTCTTTTAGTGCTTACCTTGAGGGGTTAATAAGCTGTAAACGTTCTTCAGAAGTGATGTTTCTACAAAGGCAGATGGAGGGCAGCTCATGCCCAGGGTCGTGTCTTTGCTGTCAACGTCAAACATGATGACATCAAAAGAATGTCCCCCTATAAAGAGTGCAGAAAAATGTAATATATTTTAGAAAGAACAGGTTGTCTTGAGCAGAGCAAAGCAGCTAAAACCCAAATCCACCTCCATCTCTTCTCCATAAAATAGATGACCAATAGGCCATCGAATATTGTTGTGGACAACAGGGGGCCTTAGAGTCAAAAAGGTTTCGAATTACGAGTCTAGATGTTTTCTCACCTTGGCTCTCCAGTGTTTTGATGTGCTCCAGTCCGTCTCCCAGTGTAACTTTCAGCCTCTTGTCGGTCTGAAATCCAAACCAGGTCTGAGCCACTTCCAGCACTGCTGGGTCCAGTTCAACCACTTCCACCCGTGCACAAGGCACAAAGTCATGAAGAAACTGGGGCAGACCACCGCCACCTAGTCCCACCAGTAACACGGATACTGGGTGATCTGTTGGAGTACACGTGACCGACTAATCAGAACAGACTTTTTTGTGAATTATGCATATCGTTGAGGGGGACTGACATTCATCACCATAATAGAGGTCCATATGATTAATGCTCTTTATTGCAGTGTTCTGAACTCATACAATAGCTCTGTGTGAGGAACAGACCGAAATCTACTAGTTATCACTTACCAAAGCTATCGGACATTCAATTTACAGCAAAATGCCATTGGTTCTCACATATGTACTGGAGTAGCCAAACATGCTGTGCCATTCTGTGAATCCTGGGTACAGGCTAGACGCAAGGTTTAGGGAATGGCAAAATTATCAGTGAACATATGCAATAAAGCATTAATAGTGGGCCACTAAAATACGTCATTTTTCACGTTTCTATCTAACGTGAGCATTTTGGAGAGAAGTATTATGGAATCTGTGTATATGAATACTGTGATAATTACGGTACTCAGATTCTCCCAATACATTGCAGGCGGTATTATGCAAATTAGAATGAAGTGCTACTGTGTTTCTTATGTTTTCAGATTTTGTTTATCCTGTTTTTTTGTATTTATTATCTTTTTGGGAAATTTGTCATGATATACAATCATACAGAGCTATCATTTTTATGTAATGTGGGGAGGGGTCATTTTTTTCTCACCAATTTTTGTGAATTGTATCATGTTTAATGAGGTCCATGCAATGCGTGCATTAAAACTTCACGCAAGCTCTCGATCAATCCGCAATTGCCAAGTCAGCAATTATTCTAATAGTTTATGTGGCTGTGGGGCCCCTCAGATAAGGCAGGGCCCCAGGCGACCACCTGTACCACCTGTTGGACAGGCCGGCTCTGGGTATAGCCAATTAATGCATTATAATTACTATGTTATGTGTGTTCTTCATACCTTGTGGAAATTAACATTTTGTGCTTTTGTTGTTGTTTATTATCATTTTTAATTTAGTCGTTTTAATTTCTGCTTTAAAATTGTAAGCAATCAGTTGATTTTAGGTCTAGAATGTAATGTTTCAACCCTTTTTTTTTTTTTGCTTATAAATGTACAGCATAGGCTACATAGATCCATGCACTATATTTGTTTTCATAGGTTTTATATTACACATTGTTTTGAGTACAACATTTGGCAGGATGTGAAATAACGTTGTTTAAAATAATGGATTAAAATTCATTTTCAATCTAAAAGAATTTTTCATCCGATTAACCAAAAAAATTATTGACAGATTAATCGATTATCAAAATAATCGTTAATTGCAGCCCTAGTGAACAGTGACTTTTTCCTTCTCTAACGGTCATTTCCTCTAAACTTGCAATATAACACATGTCTTGTGGATTACTTCTTTTTTTTTTTTTTACAAAAATCATGATTATTTTAGGCTTTTATTTTAATAGCCCCTGGTCACTATGAACCATCATTCATCGACAAGAGCTGCATAACAATTCTTCCAAAATTTCTACTTCTACAAAAAACAACAACATATGGAACAGCCTGAGGGTGAGTACATTATAACCTAATTTTTGAGGGTGTCAACTATTCTTTTCTGTTTCTATGGTACTAGTAGCAGCAAAATTGCAATCAGAACTACAAAAATAATAATGATACATTTTAAACTAATTTTTCAAAAGAACTACTGTTAAAACTCTTAAAGAAATTTTTATTTTATTAATTGATATTATAATAAAAAGCCGCACAACTGTTTTCAACATTGATTATAATAAGTGCTGTTTCTTAAGCACCAAATCATCATATTAGAATGAATTCTGAAGGATCATGTGACACTATAGACTGGAGTAATGATGCTGAAAATTCAGCTTTACCAACACAGGAATAAATTACATTATAAAACATATTTCACAATATTACTGTTTAAGTCTGTTTTTACAGTATTTTTGATCAAATAAATGCAGGCTTGATGAGACTTCTTTTAAAAGCATTGAAAAATCTTATCGACCACAAACTTTTGAGTGTCTACTTCAGGACTTATATTGTTGTCTGCATATTTAGCCAGGATATAATGAATTATTTTAACATCAAATAAAGTACACACTTTAATTAAAAAGGATAACGATATTTTCCTAATGTAAACGCTTCAAACTTTTTCTAAGCTTTTTAATGTTTGTACACTTACCTTTACTATTGATTGCATCCATTCCTAGCATGGCAAAACCCGCCACCATGACTTCATGGTGTGTACAGCAGAGAAAACCCCTGTCCACACTGCGATCTTTAGCTTCCATTAAAGCAGGGGCTTCAGAAACAGATGCTTTGGCTTTTTTCTTGTTCTTCTTTTTATGAGTAGAAGAAGCTGGAGAAAGAGACGAAACACTGACATAAGTCTTCAGTCTATCTGTAAACATTGCAGAATTCAAACACATCTGTTTTCAGCATCCAGGTATTCTGTAACTGCACCTGTGGCTTTAGACCGAAGTCTGCTCTCTGACTGCACCAGCTGGGAATTATTCATGAAGATCAGCCTGCGATAGAGGTGACCATCCTCTCCTCTCACATCCTCCACAGAGTACTCTCCAGTCAAAGCACTGAGCCCTCGTCCAACGACCTCCCTCCAGCCCAGGTCTCCTCCCACAGACAGGAACGGCACCTATACCACAGCAAATGTGAATGAGAAAGTGCATGAGTGAGGAATGAAGACAAGATAAAGAGCAATACAGCTGCATGTTATTCTCATGCACCTGCTGATTGGCTGGCATTCCAGGAGGAGCGAGTTCCATCACCATTGGAGAGAGCTCTGATTGGACCGCCTGCATGTCCTCATACTCTTGATCTCGATGCATTGCCACAATGACCAGGCGTCTGAATTTCGCACTGGACGCTAGCTGAGTCCGACCTTCAGCTGAGCCATATAACCAATCAGACTCACGGCCCTGAGGAACTACAAATAAAAAAAAGTTTAATACATTTTTTTTAAATAAAAGTTGCTGTTTAATTGGGAAATGCTTAAGGCTAAGAGTCTATGATTGGATGATTATTGCAGTGATTATAATGTTTCTAGCATGTTATATGTTTGGCAACAGTTCTTCTAACCCTAATTGAGTGTGTAACTTTTAATTTCTTAAACAACCATGTAGGAAGAGACATCATGACCATATTCCAGGATGACAGTGTCAAGATTCATCAGGTTCAAACTGTGAAAGAATGGTTGGGAGGGAGCATGATGAATCATTTTCACACATGAATTGGCACCTCTGAGTCCAGACCTTACATTTTTGGGATGTGCCGGAGTAGACTTTACAGAGTCCTTGACTCTTGCACTGTCAATACAAGATCTTGACCAAAAATTGATACACCTCTTGATGGAAATAAATGTTGTGATGTTATTTCCATCAAGCGGTGCATCAATTTTTTTAACAATGCAAGAGTCAAGCACTCTGTAAAGTCTCCTCCAGCACATCCCAAATCATTGCAAATTATGGAAAAATCTAAAACCATTTAATTCAAAACTCTACTTCCTTCACAGTGCTTCATGGGAGTGAAACTAAAGTGTTTTTTGGTGTGAATGTGATTTGATTCATGGAGATTTACATTTTACATTTACATTTATGCATTTGGCAGACGCTTTTATCCAAAGCGACTTACATTGTATTTCAAGGTACACATTTACATTCTTATCAGCCCTGGGATCCATGATTTCCTTGCAGAATCATGGATAATGTAGTTTTTCACTTCTTCAAATTTTCATTGAAAGTTTAAATAACGTGTGCATAGACCATCGATTAACAACCTTGTAGCTCACATTAGGTCAGTCTTAAACGGTTCATAAGTTATCATTAAAAATCAATTCCCAGATTGAGTAACTGAATGGGATTTTTACTTCCAGAACTCGACTGTTGCACTCTGTAAAACAGGTAATTACACTTGTCTTGGCCTATGACAATGATAATAACAATGAAGAGGCAAAAGAACCAAATGCTCACCAATAAAGATGGCAAAGTGGTTACTCCGTGGCAGCTTGGCAGAAGGCAGGCTGTCCTGTACAGTCAGAGTGTATCGTGGCTGGCCGGTGGCTGCGTGGCACAGTGTGAGGGACTGTGTGCTGCTAGCATCTGTTCCACCTCTGAGCTTATGAAGCATTAGATTATAGGCCTGCCTTTCCTTCACAGCAGACAACAGTTCCTGTACTGATGCGAGTCTAACTGGAGCGCCATCCTCCCCCTGACAGAGCTCAAGCACTGCAAATGGAGGCGCTTGGCGGAATTTGGTGCAGACCAGAACGAAAACAGGGAGGGCGAAGGAGGTATCGGACACTTCATTCTGCTGTCCACATAGACAGTGAATTCGTACAGCCCAGCCCTGAGCGAAATGTTCCACGGCCAGCTTTATGACATGTTCCTGGGCTAATGTTACGCAAACGTACCGGCCCCCAACACTCAAAACTCTGACAACTTCTGCAAGCATCCTGCCTGCAAGAGCACCGTCCTCTTCTGAAGCCATGGCATCAAGCGTGCCCTTATCTAGGGCTGCCTGAAAGCTCCCGCTCTCAAAGCCTGTCTGGGTGGCATCCATCTGCTGGAAGGTCAGGTCAGGACGGCGCTCAGCGTTCCGCTGGTTCATGTGAGACACCACCGTCTCGCTGATGTCAATGTTGGTTAGCTGATGGTAGCCAACATCATAGAGCTGTTCACTCAGCTCAGAGTTACCACAGCCGACCACCAACACCTGCAGGCCAACAGTTACAATTCTACTTATACGTTTACGTAACACTTGTACAACCTACCTATTCCTAAAGAATTATTGGTTGTTTAAACATTTAAATATTGAAATACTCTAGCTTTTCTCTAGCTCAAAAGTGTGAAAGAAGTAGAGAATCGTCCTTTAGAGTCAGATCTTTAAAATGAATCAGTTGGTTCAGTGACAGTGAAATTTAAATGACTTCAATTTTGGTCTGTTCATCACACTAACCAGGGCTCGACAATAAGGACTGCCCAATGCCAATTTAAATATTCAAGTGCAACAAGACGCGAAAGAGGCACACGTCTGAAGCAGCCGCTTTTCAGATAGCGTGCAAATGCAGAATTGAGCACTTTTGCACGTCTTCTTGTGCTTGAACGGACATATTCACATAAAAAATGCCTGTCTCTCGGCGAGTATTCAAGTAAACATAGTCTGTTATATCGAGTGATCATAAACAGTTGAGAGATAAAACATGTGTAACAGTATATTGGATCCGTGCAGCTCTTAAAGTGGCAGAAGCCTAGTAAACCTCATGCTGTCTTTGTTTTAATTTTAATCTTAATCAAACAAAAGTCACTCGCTGCTCTTGACTGAATAACTTTTGTAACTTTAATAGGGATAAATCTATATTTAATATATACAGTGAAGACTATGCAGTGCTAGTTTAAATTTGATTATTCATTTTCTCTGCCTGAAAATTACTGTTAGACTTACCTAAAAAAGCCTTGAAAAGCAGTGTTTTTTCTACTGTGTTTGTGCTATTACAATTTAAAATAGCTGTTTTCTATTTCTATTTTTATTAAATTATGTCATTTATTTCTGTTATAGTTTACAACCATTCTAATATTCTGATTCGATGCTCAAGAATTTGTATTATTATTATCAATGTTGAAAACAGTTTTGCTGCTTAATATGTTTGTGGAAATAATGATAATTTTTTTCAGGATTCTTTGATGAACAGAAAGTTCTAAAGAACAGCATTTATTTTAAACAGAAAGTAATAGACAAAAAATATTTTGAAATAGTATGTCTTTACTATCACTTTGATCACATTACACCGGCTTACAGAATAAAAGCATAATTTTTTTTTTTTTTAATCTCTTACTGACCCCAAACATTTTAAAGGTGTTGACATGAGAGCATCAGGAATCATTAAAGTCTGGCATTATTAAAATCATAGTTACCTTATCACGGGGTTTAATGTATTTATGTAGTACACCGCAGAGCGAGTTGTAGTCTCCGTACCACTCGAAAGCCTTTTCTCCTCTTTTACGGAAAAAGCGCTCCCAGTAGTCGGCTGAGCTGAACTCCTCAGCGGTGCGAGGCAATAAGCTCATGCTTATGGATCGGATACTCAAGCCCCCTCTCAATTAAGCTTTATTTAGATTTAACTGATGAATTATAACTTTTTGCAGGCAGATAAAACTTTACCAAGATATTTAGAGGGCAAATACTACTGAAGGTATGATTTCTATGCTGCAGTCGTTGACATGTGATGACTCGCTCCCACATGTTTTGCACTTTCCACCCGGAGTGATTTTACAGAAGGACGATATAGAACAAGCAGCGATTGGTCAGTGTGTGTGGGGGGGGGTGTCCAGACTGTGGTATATGCGTTCACTGATTGGTGGAAGCTGTAGATCGATGAATACGATTGGTTTATGGTATGACAGAGCCCGAATGTTTTTACCGTTCCTACAGTGTGTTGTTGCGGGGTTGAAACAGGCTGAAGCATGGCAGTACCTACCGGCAGAGCTGTGGTATTCGTTACCGGGAACGCGAAAAAATTGGAAGAGGTGAGAGTATGGCGTGTTTCTTAATAGTGAACCAGCCATAAAGTATCCAGTAAAAATACAACGTAAAACAGAATGTGAATAAACGTCTTGCAGTGCATGAATAGTCTCTCCTCTCCTCACATGTAACTTAATATGTAATGGCAGCTTCATAAATATTCCATGTCCAGTCCAGTTTATTTTTATAGTTTACAAGATTTTTCTTTTTAGATTCAAGTTATCAACTGCACACATTTGAGCTATTCCCACAAATAGGCTACAAAACACGGCCTGAAATGTTAAATAAGTTTTTATTTGTGTTCAGTGGTTAGGATCATGGTCAATAATACAATGCAACAAATCATACATGTTATATTAACTGTTTTATTTTATAATAATTTTCAGGAAGATTAGCAAAAATGCAAATTAAAACTAAATGCAGATTAAAACCATGATCTTGACATTTTCTAGAAATAAACGGTAAAAATAAATGTTAACATTATGTAGACAATTAAAAATAAAACCCCCGGAATGTGCCAAAATTCAGCCTAATTAAAATATGACTCAGCAGAGGTTAGTATTGATTAAAACTGAGTCAAACACAGTATATGTTTTTGCAATTAAAATTATTTTACTAATTGAATCTACCTTGTTCAAACAGGTAGTTCAGATCCTTGGTGACAAATTTCCCTACAAACTGATTTCTAAGAAGATTGACTGTAAGTATTTGACTGTTATACTTATGTTTTGTTGACTTCTCAAACATGCTGTTGCTGTATTTGTAATGTGATTGTGGCTTACAGTGCCTGAATATCAGGGAGAACCCGATGAGATTTCTATACAGAAGTGCAAAGAAGCAGTCAAGCAGGTTTGTAAATTGCACACTTTTTCAATGGCTTTCACTGGGTTGATGCCTCGGCTCACACATGATCTTGTGTGTTTTCTCTGAAGGTGGATGGGCCAGTGCTGGTGGAGGACACCTGTCTGTGCTTCAAGGCGCTAGGAGGACTACCAGGACCTTACATGTGAGTCTCTCTCTAGTTCCTTTTATACGCTGTAAATATAAAATTATATGCATGGTATACAGTAAATATGTTTCTTCTCTTGACAGAAAATGGTTCTTGGATAAACTGAAGCCTGAAGGTAAGACACTTTGACAAAGATTTGGCCTACATCTATTGAATTAATATGAATTATTAAGCTGTTTTCTTTAATATGTTTGCAGGATTGTATAAATTGCTGGCAGGTTTTGAAGATAAATCAGCCTGGGCTCTGTGTACATTTGCTTTCTGTGCTGGAAAAGAGGAGCCAGTTCAGCTGTTCAGAGGAAGAACCGAGGTGAGCATGTTTATTTACTGTCCCATCAGATATAGTGCTTTTTACATTGAGGTTTGGTGCTCATACAGGCAATACAAGTTTAAGGATCTCATCTTATTTCCTTCTCTCTTTTCCCCATCATTTCTGTCTCCAATATCACTATCAAAACATAAACTAAATCCATTGACAGATGAGATGTACTGTATATAAGCACCACAGATTTTTAATGTACTCTACCGTTCAAAAGTTGGGGGTCGTTAAAAAAAGTGTTCCGCTCACCAAGGCTCCATTTATTTGATCAAAATAATAGTAAAACTGTAACATTGTGAAATATGATTTACTGTGATGCAAAGCTGAATTTTCAGCATCATTTGTCCAGTCTTCGGTGTCACATGATCCTTCAGGAATCATTCTAATATGCAAGCTTTTCTTATTCGTATCACTGTTGTGCTGCTTAATATTTTTGTGGAAACTGTGGTATGCTGTGTTAACCCAATAGCCTGCAGGTTTTTGATTCTTCCCTCAGACATTTCTAATAATGTTTCTTCAGGGCCGTATTGTTGAGCCCAGGGGTCCAAGGGATTTCGGCTGGGATCCTTGTTTCCAGCCTGATGGTTATGAAAAAACGTGAGGAGAATTAGATTTTTAAATTGTGTTTTTCACGTTCACCACTAGGTGGCAGTATCGGTCAAATTAAATCCAATGCGTTTTGATTAACAAAATGTACAGCTATTTATGATAGACTTTTCCTAGAGTTCATGTGATCTCAGTGTAAGAATGCATAAATGTATCTTTAAAGAATGAAATATTAACTTAAATCAGTGATAAGGCAACACAAGCCTTATAGACAATTTATTTAACGGTATCTCAAATCAGATAAAATGATTTGAACCATTCAAAGCTCTTTTGATTTGATCCTGCTTTTGTTTTTCTGTTTCCTTTGTGCTGTGTTTCTGTGGGCAGTTATGCTGAGCTCCCTAAAGAAGTGAAGAACAGCATCTCCCATCGGTACCGTGCCCTGGCAGCCTTGTCGGAACACTTCTCCCAGCAAAACGACACACCGGAGACTAAGCGCACAAAACACCAGGACTGAGTTCTGTTCTCTTTCCAAGCAGAATCGGCCAATCACAGCTCAGTTTGGCTCTGCCTCAAATCAATGCACTAATGTGCTGATCTTAAACGGTTTAATATGTACTCCATCCTCTTTGTCTTTTAAATAAATGCTTTGTTTATAAAAAAGAATGCTTGTTCTTTCATTCTAATATTCATTTAAAGTTGTAATGAATCTAGATGGATTTTAATTAAGTTACCATTAGCTATAGTAACTATAGTTAGCTTTTATGTAAAAACTGTTTATGGTATGTCCCCATTTGAATTGCTTTGTGAAAGTGTGTGTGTGTGTGTGGCTATATGTTTGAGGGCCGATTGTCCTCACTTATATAGTGAAATATTATGATAACTGACTAGTAAGGACATTTAACTGGTCATTATTAGTTAAAAGGCTTGTAAATTGACCAGAATATGTTTTTATTTAAATCGAGTGTTTAGCATGTTTGTTTTTTTTGGTAGTTTTAGGGTAGGGCTTGGGTTGATATAAAGTCAATGGAAGTCTATGCAATGTCTTCACTAATACAGTGAAGCACTATCCTGTGTGTGTGTGTGTGTGAGGACTGAGCAGGTCTCCGGATAGAGACGTGGGGAATTCAGAGTAATAAATCTTCCGGATGTTCCTGTGACACCTCCTGTGTGTTCATCTGCCCTCTGTGCAGGGGGGATGTTAATCTGTATTACAGTTTTATCATCCACTGTTTGTGTTTCTCATTATTAATGGCATGCAGGCAGTGTTTTCACTGCTGTTTCTTGCATTCTTTGTCATTCACTCACTCGCTCACTCACTTTCTCTTCCTGTCCCTCTTTCCCTCGTGACAAAGAAGCCTTTATTGGTAACACGTGTGTATGGACGCATTTGATTGAGAAAGCAGTATCGCCTCTCTTAAAGAAGGCTCAAGAACCTATTTCATTTGGGGGGAAAAGATATGAGATGTTCCAAAGTATTCTTTTTTTTATTTTTCACTATAATGCTCTTACTTGAGAGGTTTGTTTAAATCACAAACAGCAAATATTACATTTCAGATATGAATAATGTGGCTTGCTGAGGAGAGGTGTGCCATTACATTTCTGTTACTTTTTATTATTAATAAACAATCAGACTTGCTTTGAATATACCATAAAGACTCATGGGTTCCATATAACAAGGCCCTGGCAACCATCCACAATGCAGTGTTATGTAAATTATTTAATTACTTATTAATGAATAAAACATTTATTATTATTTAGTTTAATTATTGCATCAGTATATTGTACATATAGTTTTTACCCCATACACAGTAACTGGATTTCCAGATTTCATTTCATAAACGTAAAAAAAAAAAAAAAAAAAAACACTAGGCTACTGCTCAAATGTCCAAGGTCAGTAAGATTTAAAAAAAATAAATTAGTACATAAATCCTTTTTTTTCAGCAAGGATGCATTAATTTGAGCAAAAGTGACAGTAAAGACATCTATAATGACGAAATATTGCTTTCAAATAAATTCTGTTGTGTTAAATGCTTATGAACTTTCTATTCATCAAAGAATCCTGAAAAAAAAATGTGTGAAGGTTTCCACAAAAATATGAAGCAGCACAACTGTTTCCAACCTTGATAATAATCAGAAATGTTTCTTGAGCATCAAATCATCATATTAGAGTGATTTCTGAAGGATCATGTGACACTAAAAATCACAGGAATAAATTACATTTTAACATATATTACAATAGAAAATAGATATTTTTAATTGTAAAAAATATGCTTTTTACTCACAGCCATAAATCAGACTCGCTGCTATGCATGTGCAATACCATAAATAATGCTTAAATAAGAATAGGAGCAAGACATTGCTTTTGGTCTGCGTAACCTCTCCAAGATAAGTAGTTCTAGGTCTCTTGATTTTTTGATAGGTTAAACATCTGTAATATAAGTCTAATGTTAGATTCACCAGACAGAAATGTAATCATTAAGCTACAAAATGTGTATGGGGCTATAAAGCAAACATTTTAAAGTTAATATCCTCGACCATAATTATACGTCTGCAAGACTTACATTTCAAACTGAAAAGTTCTTTACTCATTCAAAGGCCTTTTACAATGGATTTGCTTGCTGGGTGCAGTCAAATTTAGTTTGGAGCTTTGAGGGGGGAAAGAATTTTTAAAAGCACCTCAGGTTTGAATTCCTCATGGTTGCACGGGATGATTGCGATGCAAACAACTGCTGAGAGAATGCGACAGAGCACTGAGTCAAATGGCTAGGGAAAACATCTCCGGTATTCAGGAGCCCTAGCAAACTGTCTATGTCCAAACCACATCAAAACACGGGCCGCGTCCCCGTCCCAGCTCCTGCTGGGCTAATGGGAGTGTGCCCATAAAGATCAAGGAGTGGCATCCATGGAAAACACAGAAAGACGGCGAGAAAAAGGTACCATGATGACCCTCAATTATACACAACAACATTCCTCACCTCTTAATCGTGTGGAAATGCTTTTGTCTGATGCTTTTCGAGTTCACAATGTGTAAACATGTTGTCGGATGTCTGTCTAGCAGGGAAAACAAGTGTTTAAGGTGAAGAAACATCCTGTAAACATTGTCAGACAACCAAAACTGTGGGCTGTCTGGCGATCTGCATAATAAAGTTTCTAAATGCCTTGTGGGTATTTAAAAAAACTTATGTAATGCAATTTTGTTCGACTAACTTGTTATAACAAGTAACATTCACACACACACACACACACACACACACACACACACACACACACACACACACACACACACACACACATATAGATAGATAGATAGCACCGACCCACAAAGGCATGGACTCTACAAGACCCCTGAAGGTGTCCTGTGGCATCTGTCACCAAGACATTAGCAGCAGATCCTTTAAGTCCTTTAGGTTGCGAGGTTGCGAGGTTGCAATTCGTATGAGATCTGGGGAGTTTGGAGGCCAAGTCAACACCCTGAACTATTCATCATGTTCTTCAAACCATTCCTGAACTATGTGTGCAGTGTGGCAATGTGCTTTATCCTGCTGAAACAGGCCACTTCCACCAGGGAACACCATTCTCATGAAGGGGTTTACCTGGTCTGCAACAATGTTTAGATAGGTGGCACGTGAATTTACGTCCACATGAATGGACGGACCCTGGGTTTCCCAGCAGAACATTGCCCAGAACATCACACTCCCTCCACCAGCTTGTCATCATCCGTCCCACAGTTTATCCTGGTTCCATTACTTCCCCAAAGAAAATGGGACTCATCGGACCTTCTTCCACTGGTCCAAGGTCCAGTTCGGACACTCGTGTTCCTATTGAAGGCTCTTTCGACAGTGGACAGGGGTCATAGGCTCTCTGATTGGTCTTCAGCTACGCAGCCCCTATGTAGCAGATTACACTCATCCCATAACCATCATCGTGCATCAATGAGCCTTGGGCGCCCAACACCCTGTTGCCGGTTTGTGGTTTGTCCCTCCTTGGACGACTGTTGGCAAATTCTCACCAACCCACAAGTCTTGCCGTTTCAGAGATACTCTGACTCAGTCACCTTGCCATAACAATTTGGCCCTGGTCAAAGACGCTATGATCTTTAATCCTGCCCATTTCTTCTGCATCCAACACTTTGATTATGAGAACTGATTGTTTGCTTACCCTCTAATCCCAGACCTTGTTAGGAGATGATCAAGGATGTTTGTATGATATTTATGTTTATATATATACAGTATACTACCATTCAAGACTTTAGGGTCGATAAGATGTTTTAATGTTTTTAAAGACGTTTCTTATCCTCACCAAGGCTGCATATACAGTACTGTGCAAAAGTCTTAGACATGTTAATATCCCCCCCCCCCCCCCCCAAAAAAATGGTTTTAAGTCAGTTATTTATATCTTTTGCTGTAGTGTGTCAGTAGGAAATATCAGTTTACATTTCCAAACATTCTTTTTGCCATTAATTGTAATAATCCAGTGAAATTTGCACAAGGAGTCTGACAGCAGCCAGGATAATCTGATCTCACCATCATCGAGTCCGTCTGTGATTACATGAAGAAACAGAAAAAACTGAGACAGAATAAATCCAGAAGAACTGTGGGAACGTCTCCGAGATGCTTGAAGAAACCTTCCTGCAAAGCTTCCTGAAAAACTATGCGCAAGTGTACCTGGACAAAAGCCGTTTTAAACGCAAAGGGTCGTTACACCATATATTGATTTGAATTATAGTTAATAGAAGTTAAATCATAAATAAATTCAATTTGTGATTTTATTTTTGAAAGCATTCTCACTTTACAGCATTTTAACATGGGGCGGTATTAACATGCCTAAGACTTTTGCACAGTACTGTATTTGATCAAACACAAAATTATTTCGATTTAATATAACTGTTTCCTATTGTAATATTATTTCAAATGTAATTTATTCCTGTGATGCAAAGCTGAATTTCCAGCATCATTACTCCCGTCTCCGGTGTTCTTCAGAAATCATTCTAATATGATGATTTGCTGCTCAAGAAACATTTCTGATTTTTATAAATGTTGAAAACAGTTGTGCTGCTTAATCGTTTTGTGGAAACCATGCTTTTTTCAGGATCCTCTGATGAATAGAAAGGTCAAAGAACAGTGTTTATATGAAATATAAATTTTTAGTAACATTATTAAGATCTTTAGCATCCTTGCTGAATAAAAGTAATCATTTATTTTAAAAACTCATAGTGAACCCAAGTTTTTGAATGGTATTGTATATACATATAAATATAAATAAATAAATATAACTGTCCATTCAATCAAACATACAGAGACTAAAGAGTCTCATATGTTCCAATGGACTTGTAACTTCACTCATGAGAAAGTTATCACAAATCATGCGGGTGAATGAGGCCATAAACTGAACAGCAGGATGTCCTATAAAGTTCAGGAATCCAGTTTAAAAGGTCATAATCAACAGCAGCATCTCGCAGTGACCCATCAGGAGGCCTCCACAAACACCTGGTGCTCATCTTCAGCAGGACTTCTTTGTGGCGTAGTAGCATCCTTTACGGATCTGGTGAAATAATTGTATGCACAGTTCCTGCCTGGGGAAAATGTGTTTATTTTCTTGTTGACTAGACAGCAGCATGTGATCCAAGAGTTTCACGAACATTGTTTAGGTCTGTTTGAAGGATGTTGAAAAAAGAGGCTTGTGCAAGTGTTAACATCTGACAGAACATAGATCCTAGGAAAGCTCTGTTTTTCATATCATTTTGCCTTATTCAGTGGGGTCTAAAGTGAAAACACATGCTTTTTTTTTATTTTATTCATGTGCCCTAGTAATCTTTTAAAAAAAACTTCCCGTCCCTCTTGCAGTGACTCTCTTCTCTTCTCTTCTCTTCTCTTCTCTTCTCTTCTCTTCTCTTCTCTTCTCTTCTCTTCTCTTCTCTTCTCTTCTCTTCTCCAATCAATGTGTTTACTTGCCCGAGGATGGGGCAACCTGTCACTAACATGAGATCACAGTCATGCAAACCAAAAACCATCCAATCAATTCTTATTTAAAAAGCCGTTTCATTCAGATATGCATCACAATAGGGAAGAAAGAACTTCCGAAACTTCTCAAAAATGTATAGAACTAAATCCTTAGTGTGTGAGTCTTGACATGATGTTGCCCACTGGTTGATGACAGTGATAATCTATAAATTAGACCTATGCTCAATTTGGCCCAAATACCAGTTAGGCCTATAACTTAAATTGCAACGTTTGACCCTATCAGACAGACAATCTTCATAACTGTTGTAACATCATTAATTTAAAAATTCTGTTTCCAATTCATCAAAACAACAGCATAAAATATTGCACTTACATGCTCAAATGACACAGGTTCACAGGTGCCGCAAACCATATTCATCCGCAGTCACGCAGAGCCAAAGCACAACCAAAACAATATTCTTCCGCAACATGCATGCAGTCTTGTTTTTTGGACAGAGGGCCAAAAGGTACAGAGTGTAGCCTACCTTTAATGTAATTTTAATTAATTAAAAAAAAATACTAAAAATGATGTTGATTACAAAATGTGTAATCAAAAGTATTAAATAAAAATAAAAAGCAAAGTAGAAGCATTTTAAGTTGAATCACCCAATATATGTTTTCAACCTGAATAAGATGTGTCATGATGATTAAGTGTAAAGAGCACTAAAGTATGAATATATTTTAAATACTAATATAAATGCATCCTGGTGCACTTATGGTCTTGAACACATATAATACGGAGTAAAACAGCAGCATCCTATGTCTGTGTGGACACCATGCATTCGGAAGTAAATTTGACCTCTGGTGAACTCTAAACTTCAGGACACATGGCAGGTGTGACCTGTGTCATGGTGTTTGAAGTCTGCATGACAGTAGGTAAACACATTACTGGGAAAGAAGAATGCTTTCTACTCCATCACATGCAGCAACATAGCAATGAATAAGATTTCCGGAGACATGGATGTTTCATGTTTGATTGAGGTCTGTTCTGCAGTCATGGTCAGTTTAAGATTGATCAACTGCACCGGTAGCAGAGGAAACTGCAAAGGGAGAGAAAGAAAGCAGGGCACATTTTGACCTTCTCACCCTCAGGGCTTCATGTCATGAAAATTGCCATCTTGGGCACAGATTTTAGGTTCTGTGTGGAAGCAAATACAGGCAGTTTTTCGTGTGTGTATCTTTAAATGCAAAATGAGCTGCTGCTCCCCGCCCCTCTTTCCAGAAGAGGGCTGTGGGCTACTTTACACTGTTGCCGTGGGTTGTTTTTTTTAGTCTGTGCAGGTTAAAGCGATTTTTACCCCCTTGGAACGCAGTTTTTACTGGGCTAGGGCTATAGTAGCTAGTTTTAACAGTGATTGGGCAGGTTTTGAATAGCAATTGTGCTGTTTTTGTTACGCAAACCTCTGACAACAACAAAACAGTATGGGGTCGTTTCCAAAGAATGCGTTTTTGCATTTCACTGCGCTGCTTTTATATTATTTTCTATCTAAACACGCGCTAGACGGATTCGAGGCCATTGACCAATTGTGGGACGCGAGCGCAACAGTCAAACACGTCTGTCTACCGCATTAACAAAGAAAAGCAATGGAAAGTAGGGCAGTGGATTGGAAAAAATTGAATATTTAGATTGTTTATCATGTAGCTGAGAAATTCTTGTGTTTCCACTGCTATAGCAAGGATATTAACATGGCGGACTGTGTACAGCTAAAGGAGGATCTTAAGGTGATGAAACACGTGGCAACTTTTTGAGAAACGTTGCAAATTTCTATCTGGATCATTTAGATCGGTTGTGGGTCCTGTGTCTCACCTGGTTACCCGCTGACGGCAACATTGCTCAAAAAGTTGCCCTGTGTATCATCACCTTAAGGATCTAAGGTTCTAAGCTCAAAGGGTAGATTCAGTCACCAGTCGTGTCTGAACCAGGCTTGTCACACTGTGACGTCACAATATATAGAATATAAAAAATGCAAAGGACTCCTTTTGAGACACTGTTTATAATTTAAGGGAATATAAAAAAAAGGAGTGGGTGGATTCTAACCATTATAGGATGGTTGTGTACACACACTTCCCACACACATATATGTCCAAACACTACGTAAAAGTAAATTTAGCATAATAGGTTCCCTTTAAATATGTCTATATAGTTTTAATTTTTAGTTTCAGTTATTTTAGTAATTCAACCTAAACTAAACAAAAACGAGACATTTTGCCTTGGCAACTAGCTAAAAAAAAAAAAAAGTTTCTAAAATATATATTTTATTTTATTTCAGTTAATGTTTATTTCAAGTAATGAAATGTTTATTTATGGACAAAAAGAAGTGTTCAAGTTCATGTGTGACTCATCTCACTCATCCTTCAACCTTACACACCTTGCTCCTTTCGTTTATAATCCTTTAACTAAGTCTGGATTCCCGCGAGATGATGTGGTGATCACACCATCTCATCAGCCAGCCTGCCACCTTTCAATTGACTGCCCTTATGAAATGTTCAATTGTCCATCTAGAGGCCTCAGCTAAATCCTCTGTGACTAAATCGCTCCTGCTCTTTCTCTCCTGGTTTTTGGACGTTTGCCTCATCAGAACGACATGAAAGTTTATTTTAGCCATTTTCAAATGCACCGAACCCAGGACTCTGACTGCGTGTATAAACATTAGGATCAACAGACAGATAAATATGTCCGTTTAGTGACATAGTGTCATAAATTTGTTTCCTCATAAATTTCGGAATATTCTGAATATATTTCCTTGGTCTAATGTTCTGTGAATTGCTGATATGGTTGTAAGCATGTTCCCTCCATTGTATGAAGAGATGTTGAAGGTTAAACTGGACAAACAGAAAGTATGAGTACAGCTTTATAACCCACCTGAAAAACAACTTAAAGTGTCCCACGGGTACCTTAAATTAACCTGAAGTTCATAAGTCATAGGAAAGGGAGTCAGTGGAGTCTTTTTAAATGTGGAGGGTTAAGAAATAGCTGACTACTGTACAGTTCCAAATGCTCTTTCTTTTGTCAAATATATAGCAAAACTTGAGCCAAGTGACTTAGTGGAATATTCAAAGTCAGACTTGGCTTTCTCACTTTTTATATAATGATATTTCTCATCGGTTTACCATTTCCTTCAATGTCTCACAGGATTCTGAAAATGAAACAATTGACAAGAGTTTTAGGGAGTTAGTATACAGAACTTTACACACTCCAGCTAAAATAGACCAGGGGTGCGTCTCAATCAGCTCCCTAGTTCACTAGTCTGGCACTGATCAAGGAGTCTGCAATTTTAAGGGCTGTCTCAATCCTAAAACCCTTCCAGTGCACTGAAACATTCACTCCCTAAAAAGTCCCACAATGCACGGAGAAAACCACAGAGGTTCTGAAGCGTGAAACATAACGTTAACTGCGTCCAGAATCCATACTCTCTTGAGTAGGTACTGGCGTACTATTCGCCATGTTGTCATTATCATGTGACCTACCAGCATCAGTTGCGTCGCTTCACTGCCATTCATGAATCCTCTCCTGTGGCCTCATGGGATAGTAAAGCGTCCATGCACACTTCAGAATCTCGCTGGAAGAAGTAGCTCATCCGGGAACTTTTTTCCTACTGTGAATTCGGACATAGTTCTTTTGTCACATACTGTTTTTCGCCTACTATATAGTAGGGATGTATGCGATTTCTAATGCAGTGTAGTGTATGCAAGTGTAGTGAGCCAGGGTCCTTCCATACTGTCCTTTCCAGTGCCCAAATTCATGTACATGATATACTTATTCGCTACCTAGGAAGCTAGGAAGGCACGCCAGGTTTTTGCTCAAAAGACACATGCAGAAGAACTTCACTTTTATGTCTATAAAGGCATCCTTACAAGGGAATTAAGTATTAAAGGTGTGACCTTTGACAAGGGCCTTTTTGGGGGACACTGGACACTGGACACTTCACCTAATCCTTTCACTTTGCGAAGAACCTTCTATCCCCACGTGAAACATTTCTCAAGGTTGCCTGTTTTACAGATCATGCCTCCTGTAGCTCGCGGGACACATTCCTGGTCTGCTCACAAAACCATTTCTCCTCTGAAGAGCTGCATCACTCAGCATTTTGTTTTGTTTTTTTGTTCATGTGACAGGATGATCTGAATTTATTGCTCCAAATGTTCCATGAATCTTCTCCAGTCCTTGGTTTTTATTTATTTTCAGTGTTTGTTTGATCAATCTGATAAATAAAAAATTCAACCTAAACTTGACTCATAAGTCTAAGTAACCTTCAGAAAATAACTTTGTGATGTTAAGCCAAACCTTACACAATAATTTATATTTTATGCAGGCGTACATGTATAAAAACGTATTTTGTGTGACAAACAATCTCTTATGCTCACCAAGGCTGCTGCATTTATTTGATTGGAGATACATTGATTATGTTTCATGGATTAGATTATAATGATGATTTAATTGACAGAGGCGATTATTTGTATTCTTTTTGTTGAATTAGATGTTGATGAGATGTTTTTTTTTTTTTTACTATAATGTTGTAATATTTTTCTAAATAGATGAAGAAATCACGCGCAGGAAACAGGATCCGTTCAGCTGTGTTGACTTCCGCTTCAGAGCCGAGCGAGAGCCTCATCAACATCACTCAGGACGCGTCACTTTGTTCAGGTTCAGATCAGACACTGTCAGCGGGATTATTAACACACAGACGCGGTTCTTCCAAACAGGAATCAACAAAAGAAAGATCTCTGAGGTAGACTGGCCGGGGATGTGACTCTTGAGGCCTTTGTACGTGTGTTTGTGTGTCTGTCAAGCGGTCAGTGATTTATCCAGAGGTGTTAGCTGTCATGCTAACTGTCATTCCAACTGCTTTCACTTCAGTGTTTCCATTCTTCCACAAATCTTCATGTCAACACAATCATTTGATTTCATGCTTGTTATTTTCCCCAAAGCATGTCTTATAATTCGTGTCGATATTTTAGCGTCCTGTAGGGTATGTTTACATGGTTGTGATGACTAGCATACAGCTCTGTTTAGCAGGTGTTGGACAGTAACATCAGCTGTTTTATTAGATATGATCGGTAATGTCTGGTCAGTTGAACGTTTGCATGAAAACTAGTACATTTAGGAGTTGTTTGGTGTCTTAATCTTAATATTTTGCGTATTCTTAATCTCATATGCACATAATTTGAAATTGAATAACGTAAAAGTCCTGTAAAATTAGTGTATTTGTGACGAATGATAAGCGAAGGACTCGTTGTTTTCCGGACTCGTATTGTTTATGATCGAGTGAATTTTGAGTCTGCCAGTTTCTGTTTCATTATGTCTTTTCTTCTCAGTGATTATGTGAGTGCCACTGATTTAGTCTCAGTTAATCAAACAGTCTCTGATGAATCCACAGTTGTTGATAGAAAGTCGAGGCTATCCTGTTCCCTGCATTATATAAGTCCCATCATCTGTTAGTGATCTCAGTGTTTCTTTTAGCCGTTCCCTGACCTGTGTGTTTCTGAAGCGTTTAGATTCAGTGATGAGAGAATAATGTCTAACCTGTTAGTTTTGTTTGTGAGCTGTCTGTTATTATGAAGCTGTTCCGTAACAATATGACGCATATGAAGGTTTAATCAGTGTAATCACTTTTGAAGTCTGCAAACATTTTGCTATCAGAATGTCCATTGTGGGTTTGGTGGTTTGTATTTGTTACCATGGCCAGATTTCTGCTTACAACCCATCCATCTAGATTTTATATCACTATTTCCATCCATCCATCCAGATTTCATATCAATATTTCCATCCATCCATCCATCCATTCAGATTTCATATCACTATTTCCATCCATCCATCCATCCATCCATCCATTCAGATTTCATATCACTATTTCCTTCCGTCCATCCATCTATCCATCCATCTATCCATCTTTCATAGTAATATTCCAGTCCAATTTGTTGTTCCAAATATGAATGCTGTTATTTTCTTAAATATATAAAAATAAATCTCCATATCCATCCATCAATCATATCACTATTTCCATCTATCCAGTTCAATTTGTTTAGTTTCCAAACCTGCATGCTGATATATATATTTTTTTACCATTCAAACAAAAAATACATTCATGAAAAATACATAAATACATAAAAATCTTCTTAGTTATATTCCACGCACTTGACAGTTTAAGAAAACCACGTAGGTCAAGCTTCAAAAAGTGGACCATATGACTTAAACACTATATTCCAAGTAGTTTTAAGCTCGTTTGTGTGAGAAACAGACCAAAGTCACATCATTATTCGCTGAAAATCATCCTCTCCTCCACGGAAACGTACCATAAAGATGTGTTACGCCATTTTTGACATTGGCTAAGGTTCACGTTAGCAAAAATTCTCCAAAATTTCATTGGCAAAAAAGGTTAATTGTCTATTGTCAATATAATGATTTATGAAGCACAATAGACTCAGAAGTCACTTTCAAACCAAGCAACTTTCTGTTGGTCAATGCAGCAAATCAGCGTGACCAGTTTGAACCCGTTGCAAAATCCTCTTGGAATTTGCAATCACGCAAAATTTCTGATTGCATGGATTCCTATTGAAATTGACCACACATTTGCACAACATCATTTGTTGAGATTTGAGAGCAAAGACAATATAGTCAAGAATGAGTAACTAATATTTCAGTCTGTTCCTCACACAAAAGGGAGGTTGAGTAAACGATGACCGTCTTTAAGACACCATGGTAAGGTTAAGTTTTGGCTCATCTGGACATTTAAATATTTTTGCACTGAAGTTAAAGACAAGTAAATATATCTACATGGTCTCAGTGGATGGTGGTTAGATTCTATTTCCTTATTTCTCTGTCTTGGTATCTTTTATTTACCTTTTCATGCTCTTTCTCTCAAACCCCATGTCTTTTTCCTCTTCCCTTCCTCTCGTTCCCTGTCCCCAGCCTCTCTTTTCCCTAATCGTGCTTTCTGGAACGCTCTGCTGTACTCCTGGATAAAGGAGAAGCCGTTTTCCTACAGCTCTTCCAGCAAGAGAAGCAGAGAGCAGTCAGAGAGCAGAGGACAGTGGACTCAATGGTACTAGACTTGGAGTTTGGGTTGAGAGTTGTCCAGTGTGTGGAAGAAGGAAGCAGCTTCAGTTTGCCTGTTAATGAAAAAAATACATTTCTCAAGAACAGCAAGAATACATAAATGTGTTTCATGTTTTGTTTTTTTAAGTACAATTGAGACACATCTATGTCATTTATTATTTACAGGGACACGTTTACCACATGTTCTTCATTCGAGTACTGTGTGTTATGGAGTAACTAACTAAAAGTAGTGAAGCTGTCACATTTAGCTACAACCTAACTACATTTGTGACTAGAATGACAGTAGATTGTCTAAGCTATCAGTGCAGCATTACATGTCACATTGTGTTGTTCATTAGACAAACTTACTCTCTTAGCTGTGCCAGGAAATCTGATTCATTTTAGCAGGCTCACTGATTCATATGAGTCATCAATCAATAGAGCGCTGCAGGATTCTTTAGTCCTAATACCAGGAAATGAGTTCGCATTTTTGCACCTCCACTTCCATCTGTTATCTCTCTGGTTACAAGGACTCTTTTTTGATTTTGATTTTTTGTTTAGTTTGTTCCTAGTTAACTTTTCCTGTGTTTATTTCCTGTTTCCTTGGTTTATAATTATGTTCTCCTCATTTGTTTCTATGGGTACTGATTATGTTGCTCACCTGTGTCTAGTTTAGTTCATCATTATCCTTTGTATATCTACTCCTTAGTTTATTTAGTTCTTTGTTGGTTGTTGGCTTTGTTTTGTTTGCAAAGCTGTCATGTTTGTGGTTTCCCCATTGGATTATTTTTTTTGTTATCATATCATCCTTATTGTTTTGTTTATTTAAAATAAAAGACATAGTTGCATAGAGATCTTTGTAGGAATGGGCCAGTTACCGGTTTCAAGGATTACTGTGGTTTGAAAAAGTCATGGTTTCAAAACCTAAATTTTTCCGTTATACCGTTCCTGCGGAATGAACTTTTTTATTATTATGTCTCTTCAAAGACAGAAAGTGCAGGAATCCCTCAGGTAGAGTCCAGGTTTTCTTCTTTTTTGTCTTTAGCTGATTACATGCCTGCCTCACTTAAGTGACTTTTATTTTATTTTATTTATTTATTTATTTATGTTCTAATTATTGTTGAGCTGCAGATTTAGGCTCACTTAAAGGGTTAGTTCACCCAAAAATTAAAATTCTGTCAGTAATTACTCACCCTCATGTTGTTCCAACCGCGTAAGACCTTCGTTCATCTTCGGAACACAATTTAAGCTATTTTTGATGAAATCTGAGCCATGTTTCACTCCTCCATAGGCTTCTATGTGACCGAAACTTGCTGGCCCAGAAAAGTTATTAAAGAGATCGTTAATATAGTCCAAGTGACTCCAGTGGCTCAATCTTAAGTATATCATGCGACGAGAATACTTTTTGTGCGCAAAAACAAACAAAAATAACGACTTTATTCCACTATTCATTTCCTTCTCTCTGGACCTCTAGTTGGTTCGCGTAGTGTTTTTGCGCAGCGCGTCTGTGTTACACGTCACCACGTAGGCTCACTATTGGCCGACGCCGGTCATGTGTGTGTTGCGTGAAGACGTGCAACACAGACGCGCAGCGCAAAAACACTACGAGGCCCAGAGAGAAGGAAATGAAAAGTGGAATAAAGTCGTTATTTTTGTTTGTTTTTGCGCACAAAAAGTATTCTCGTCGCATGATAAACTTAATGTAGTGCCACTGTAGTTACTTGGACTATTTTAACGATGTTTTAATAACTATTCTGGGCCGGTGAGTTTCGGTCACACTGGAAGCCTATGGAGGAGTCAAAATTCTGTCAGATTTCATCAAAAATATCTTAATTTGTGTTCCGAAGATGAACGAAAGACTTACATGGTTGTAACAACATGAGGGTGAGTAATTACTGACAGAATTTTCATTTTTGGGTGAACTAACCCTTTAAGTGCATTTATTTTACTTTAAGAAGAATTCAATTATTTATTTAATTAATTAATTATTTCACCTGACATTCATGTTTACTACTCTTCCAAATATTCTAAATGTTGCTTAAAAATAACACATTTAGAGCTGTAATCGCAATACCACGATTAGAGATGCACCGATTGCTATTTTCTTTGCTCATTCTGATTTCTAAGTGTGACCTGCCGAAACCGATTTTTGCAGATTCCGATTTTCTTTCTAAGAACTAAAATTGACAGCATATACAAACAAAAATCTACTTATCCTCATTGAACATTTTTATTTTCATAAATTAAAGAAAACAAGTAAAAAGTCAGTAATAAAATAAGAACAAATAGCCTAAACAGATTACAAACACCTGCACAAATAAAATGCAATAGTATAAAGACAGGTATGAAATAAACACGGTTTTCCAGGTGGGTCTAACTGTAGGTTAGTGTTCAGGTAATAAAAACTAAAGAAATTAAAGTAATCAAATGTAAAATAACACTGGTCTTCATTGTAAGACTACAGTTTACAATTTCAAAATGAGTTTCTGATTAGTTGTACTGACTCTAGATCTGCACTCTGATGCTCAGTGGTGATAAACTGTCCATCAGAGGGACTAATTGAGAACCAGCCATAGTTATTCCACAGGTAAAGTTTATTTGTCTGGTAGTTTCTAGATGAAAACCTGCTGTGGACTTCAAAGCTATGGGCTACATGTTTGTAAAAGAATGACCAAATGGTTTAACCAGAAATGAACTGCTGGGTGAATATAAAGCAAATACACATTGAGGAACATTATGACTTAGACACCAACTGCAGGAGCTTGTCTTTAACTGCTCTGTTTGATGTTTGCAAGCATCACATTACAGTCGGCGTGGCTAGATTGATCCCCTTGACTAAACTAGTTAAATATAACAGGGTGGTCTATCCCCAAGTCTGAATTACGATGGATTTACTTAAAAGTAGTTCAGCTTTTATTGTTTAAAGTTCAGTCAAATGAACTAACAGACCACTGCTCAGATATGTGGTCATTATAGTTTAGCTTTAACTTTTGGTCACAGTCTGGTCTAAATTAAGACTTCAAGAACAAAACGTTCCAGCTCAAAAATCTGATTAGATGAGTCACATTCAAAGGCTTTGTAAAACAGCTGATAAATGCACGCTTGTTGTATTAATGCACAGATTGGTGCATAGCAAAATTCAAACAAACTCAGCCAAATTAGAAGCTAATGAACTGTATTGCATGACAATATGCATCAATTTTTTTTAGCGATAATGTACAGTCATGTAGTCATAATTTCAAAATAAGCCCAAAATAGAATAATTTTGCTATAATTCCTGGCTGACTGGACATCAAATGGATATGAAATATTATTTAAGCTGAAATTCTTCCATTATATGAGAAAAATGAGACAGTGAGTGACACAAGATGACATAAATCTAGTCAATCACTGCTGTTCTTCCTGTGTTTGCCTGCAGAGGGAGCCAGAGAGGGAGGAGCAGCTCGACCCCAGCATGCCCCCAAAATTCAAACGGCATCTGAACGATGAAGAGGTTACCGGCTCCATTCGCAGTGAGCGGGTAAGTCAGTTTTTACCATATAGATTAACTAGAGCTGATTGAAACTGACCAGAGCCAGACCTGCACAGCTCTGCACTTTTACAACCCCATTGTGCCCTATGATCTGTTTGTGCTGTTAGTGTTTACAGGAGTAAACAGCTCTCCCCTCATGTTCCTCAGTGTCTGCAGAACTTGCATAATCCATCAACAACTGCAGCTTTTATGCTATTACACACACACTACATTTCAACTCCTGTGTTGTAAAACCCTTCAGAGAGCAATTTGTTCTTAACAGTGTCATGCAGTTTTACCACATGTCATAATAGCAGTGGATGAAAAATTAAACAGATGGGGAGAAAAATAAACAGAAAAACTAAAATAAAATGGAACAAGATTTTGCAGAAACAAACAGATGTCATATGTAAACTTTCTAAACTAGATTATTTCAATGAAAAAATGAGTTTTTTTGGCCTATGCAAATCGATGCTGCAATTCTGTTTCACTTTCCAGCAGTCAAAATAATTAAGATTGTTCATATTAATAAAAAAAAAAATCATATTTTTATATAGCAAGGATGCAGTAAATTGAGCAAAAGTGACGGTTAAGACATTTATTATGTTAAAAAATGTTTATATAAGGCTTGGCAACGATTAATCGCATCCAAAATAAAAGTTTGTGTTTTAATAAATGTGTAGTGTGTATAATTATTTTGAAATATAAATACAAACATATGCATGTATATATTTAAGAAATATTTGCATGTATATACTGTGTATATATATATATATATATATATTTATTTATACATAATTTATATTATATAAAAATATAAATATTTTATATATTTATAACACATTTTTCTTAAATATATTCATGCCTGTGTGTATATATATATATATATATATATATACAAAATAATTATACACACCACACACACATATATATATATATATATATATATATATATAAGTAAACACAAACTTTTATTTTGGATGCGATTAATCACGAAAAAGTATTACAGTTCACACAAAATATTAACCAGCACAAGTGTTAAACATTGATGATAATAATTAGAAATAATTCTTGAGCAGCAAATCAGCATGTTAGAATGGGATCATGTGACACTGAAGACTGGAGTAACGCTGAAAATTCAGATTTGCATCACAGGAATAAATTACATTTTAAAATATATTACTATAGAAAACAGTTATTAAATTGTAATAATATTTAACAATGTTACTGTGAGCATAAGAGACTTCTTTCAAAAACTTTTGAATGGTAGTGTAAGTCAAATGGACATAGCAAGCACTACTAATAATACATCTCTATTTGAATAACAAAACCAAGCAGTGAACGGGAAAGTCGACATAAAGTGAAGACTAATGCCATGATGTAACCGACATTAGCTCACGCAGGGGGTTATAAACTAGTGGAGCCCTTCCCAAGAATCTGTCTGTACCAATCTCATTATTGACATTCAGTGTCTACATCTTCTGCCAGTCCTAGAGAGTCATTAAAAACCCTGCCAGGCCTTACACACAAAAGTCTGTAAATCAGTGTCAGGATTTGATAACCTTGTGTATTTCACTTGGGTACAACTCCCGACTGATGTATGATTGGGAGAAACTGTTGGATGGTTGAGACATTAGCACATCCAAAGAAAAGCCTCCTCTAATTGGCCTCACATGGAAGCTTGAACTCCGCAGCAGTGAGAGAGCAAGAATGTGGAAAAGAGCTAAGAGGAGTGTGGCTTTCCACGTGCTTGTTATGTAACACCGCTGACCGTGACCCGTGAAAATACCCAGTCCTTGTTTTTAAATATTCCCGTAGTAAAGGGCCAATTGGAAATGCCTGGAAATGAGCAATTGCAGTGTATGATGTGTAAGCTCAGTTACTCATTTACTGTATACTGAATCATTTGTATGAATTTTCCTAAAACCCTGCCGAAAAATCATAGTTCCAAAAATAGCAACATTTCTATGAAAATGAGAAACAATCCTAAAAATGCTTTGAAACTGCCAGAGATACTGTTATGTCCCATGAACTACCCTAGATTTTGGGCAGCAATATTAAATGTTAAATGTTATCATATTTTAGCTCCAAAATATTATTTTCTACCAAATTGTATGGCTTGCAAAATTCAGTCATATTTATTGCAAATGAATCATGATTCAGTGCAAAACTGATTCAAAAGAGTGATTTTTGCCTACATGAAATGAATCTGTAGGACAATATATTTTAGACATAGAAATCAAACCTTATTAGTTTTAGAAGGCATTCCTTTAAAAAAACATTGGCTATAAATGAATTTGAGCTTGTAGCAGGTTACAGATGACATCAGTTGTGACGTTAGTGATTCGTGTCTCTTCACCACTCATTTATACACAAACATCACAAGAGTCATTGATTGTTGGTGTCGTTTTAAAAAAAATTCCCTTTAAAGCTTCTTCTATTTCTTTTGGTAAACTTTTTGTTTTTCCTTGGTAAGGTTGACATTAGCATGGAATTGTCCAGATGGAATTTTAGAGGAGTGTCACAGGTCTTGGATGCAGTTATGGAAAGTTATATAACATTAGTCATCGGGATGTTGAAATGATCAGGGGTCTCATTTATAAAGCGTGCGTACGCACAAAACGGGGCTGGAAACGTACGTACGCCAGTTCCCACGCAAAGGTTGTGATCTATAAAAAACAAACTTGACGGGAGAATGTTCGCACCTTTAAGCAAACTTTGAGCCGTGCGTACGCACATTCTGGAGACAAAGGGAATTGGCGACACCGATGGTGAGCTGGAGTTAAATGTCTTTTTGGTCACTTTTAGACAGAAAATCTAAAGAAAATTAAACATATACAGAAAGATAATACAAATATAATTTCACTCACCAAGCCTGTCACTTGAAGCAAATATCCATCCCTTCTTAAATGTCCGCGCCAGCGAGCGCGTTTGGCCGTTTAGTGAAACTGACGCAAATAACAGTTTAAATAAATAAAATATTGATTTAAACTATGTTTTACTTCTGATATAAACATTTAGATTAAATATGCCATTCAAATTAATGGAGTTAAGCACTTAAACATGAAATCATTACTGAGAAGTTACAACATTTTTATATTCAAATTCAGTCAATAGAAATATTTGCTGTGGATGCGATGCTTCTGAACACTTTTCCTGTGGCGTGCTGTGCTTTAATGTTTAACCACAGAGATAACTGCTTATCATGATAATACCAGACTGTCTGAGAAAATAGTTTCGTGCAAATAATGCCCAAGGCCCATCTGTTTCCATAAAAAATATAAATCAATTAAAAATACAATTCGGCCAGTGGAAAAGATTGAGAAAAACTTTCTCTGAAATGTATTTTATACACTATTTGATTTATGTATTCAAAAACAAGGCAAGGATAGGCAACTACTTGATTTTTATTAATGTAATGTGTCTTGTACCGTTAAACGTTATCACGTGGATGAATAATCATATGCAAATGATATGCAGATGAGGGTATGCATAGTAAAACTAGGCGTTGTAAGCTCCATATATGGTTATTTCGGGGTGGAGACGCATGTACGCACAATCTTCCGCTGACTGGGATTTATAAAGTGAATTCTGCGCAGGTTCTGGCGTACGAACGGTTTTATAAATCCGAATATTTTTTTGCGTACGCCATTTTTGGCTTTCGGGCGCACGTACACTTTTAGTAAGGTTCCTACGCACAGTTTTATAAATGAGACCCCTGGTGAGGTATTTGTTCAAATTTGTTCAGTCATGGACTTTACAACAAAGCTAATGGAAGGTCAACTAGATGCCTCCTGATCTGTGATTCATTGCACCAGAGATCAGATGGCACAAATGCGGACCACATGGACTTCATATCTCTTGTCTCCTTGTAGGAGTTTGTGTTCTGAACGGGTTTATCTCCGGGTGAATTCCGTTCCAGGAATACTGTTGTCACACGCTGTGCCATTCAGAGTGTTCTGTTGTCCTTTACGGCTGGTGGACGACTGTTTGCTTCACAATAAAATCTTTATGAGTCTCAGTCTGCTCATCGTTATTTCAAACACCTGGTCTTAGTTCAGACAGAATATTATATTAAACCCATTCTGCACCAGGTCTAACTAGCCTGACGCCCTGATCTTCTTAACTTGCAGAGGAACCTACTGGAGGAAGACTCAGATGAAGAGGAGGACTTTTTCCTGTAAGTCTGTAGTTTTGCATAATCAACATTGACAAATAAACAGATCTTTGTGCATTTATTACTGTTTGCACACAGCTTTAACAGGAAAGCTGTTTATGACAGTGTGTTTGGTTACTGAAATTGATTATTTATTTATTTATTTATTTTTGCAGGAGAGGACCTACAGGACCAAGATTTGGAGGCCAAAATGACAAAATTAGACAGTACGTATTACTTTTTAGGACAATTTTTTTTAGCTGGCCCGCTTTTTTTACTTTCCTTGCCAACATTTTCATTTTTCTTCTCCAAACTCCATGTGTGAGCTCCATACATTCATAAACACAATTTTAATAGAAAAAGATGAACATGCGATACAAAACAATACGGATTGGTATAAAACTAGACTTGGGCTGCCCCCGACAAAAGATTTCTCTAGTCGACTAGTAGTCGTTCATTTAAGCCATTAGTCGACTAATAGCACGTAAGTGATCACGTCAGTGCCTCCATGTCATGCAGTAAAGCGCCCTAATACTTTAGCTTCCACAGTCCGAACAAGCACTTGTATATGCTGCTAATAATAGCGCACAATAATTTAGGCTAACATTAGAGCGAGCGGCCAAGTAAAGTTGCTACTACTTACATGTTTCATATGATAAGCCATATTTGAGGTTGATGGATGATAGACAAATGTTTGGATTTCCTGCCCGACACAAGGAGGAGGGCCAACTGTTAACGACCACAAGGACCAACTGTTAACGATCTGTCCCTCAGAGACTGCGTTACTTTGTTTTTTACTGCGACTAACTGACTAATAAAATTTTGGTACACTTAACGTTTAGACGACAATTAGGGGTCAGCTTTACTACAAACACATTCTTACAGACACAGTCATACATCCTACATATATCCATAGCGCAGTTGTCAATTTTGTAGTTTGAGATAGGCTCATTCAAGTCTCTGAGTCAAGACCAAGACCAAAAGAGGGTCTTATCCGAGTTAAGACCAAGACTATGAAAATATGGTCTTGAATTCGAACAAGTTGGTCTTGACTACAACACTTGCAGCTGTACGTAAAATGAGTGCCGGGGATGGTTACCGGTGTGCTGCTTACTGGCTGAGGTCCAAAAGAGCCCACCGCTAAGTGTTTATGATGTTCTGCTGTCTAGATATAGCTCAGGTCCTTCCTTCAATGTGCATCTGTGGGATTTTTTTTTACTGTTACTGTTATCATCTGGCAAGTGAATATAGCTTTCAACAAGCCACACAAATTGAGGCAACATTGATGTCTAGCATGAGGTGTACTTTCAGAATTGAACAATTAGGAATTCCGAAATTTCCAAATAATAGAAATGGTTCAGTTTAGGAATGTAGAAACGGATATCTAATAATTTCCACTGGCAGGGTGTTGTAGAAATCACAGTTATTGACTGCGCAAGCACTGCCCATGTCGTTGTTTTTTGCAGAATTTATATAACTCCTCATAATGGCATCTGTGAAAACACCCACCCACAAACACACCTCCCGTCCGAGAAGAAGGGAAGCACTGTAACCATCTGGGTTTCTATGACACAACATAATATTTGCAGGCAAAAGTAAACAGCTACTCCCAATATTCAAAAATCCTCGGTTCCTGACGTAGCTGTAGTAGCCGGACTGTGGGCTTTTCTTTGTTCTTTGTTATGAAGTTTGGTACATACTAATATGCTGCAGTAATTCTCCCAAAGGAAACCCTGCAGAGCTTCGCCCCATGTGAGCAGCCACAGGTTTACATAACCACGGCGGAGTAACACATAAAACAATGGAATTTAATGGGGAAAACTTGGAAGGTGAAATTTCCCTAATGTTTTTTTCTGAACTTTTCCGCGAACGTCTTGGATTCTTCCTGTTGCTTCATTTGCATCTGTGCGAGAGGTTACTCCCAGGTGCAAGAGATGAGCGAGTTCCTGTGCGATTGGCCATTTGGTGCAGATCATGGTGTGTGTTAGGTGGGCATCCAAGCATAGAAGCAAGGGGCAAAACATCCTGTTCTCAGTTCATTCGCAGGCTGCGTCTCCAAAAGCCATGCCAGCCCCTTGTGCCAGGTGTATGAGAGGAGCTAAATACCTCACAAGCTATTTAGTGCGTATTTGCGTGTCACGTCTACGAGTTCAAATAGTTCAAACTATTTGGATGTGTCTAGACCACGTCTAGCAAAACGTTCTCACCTCCTCTCAACACTGCAGGGTCAACAGATCGTAGTCATAATGATATCTTGTTTAATCTCGAGCGGTTTACAGAAGAAGAGTAAACCTCTATTCTCTTCAAAATATTAGAAACACAGACACGAACATGTGCACCTGAGCTGTTAAAATGTTCTGTTGAGTTAAATGACCAGATTGTTCTCTCATGTTGTCTTCTCTGTCTTGGTGGCCTTCAGTGTGCAGTCTCAAGTTGATGAGGTCATTGACGTCATGCAGGAGAACATCTCCAAAGTGATAGAACGTGGGGAACGTCTGGATGAGCTGCAGGATAAATCTGGTAAGATGGACGTGGAAAGCTCATTATGAATCCTTAGGCGCTTTGTGATTAAAAATTACTCTCAGATCTTCCGTTGCTCAAAAAACAAATTCATTTATAGCCAATGTTTTTTAAAGGAATGCCTTCTAAAACTAATAAGGTTTGATTTCTATGTCTAAAGTATATTGTCCTACGGATTCATTTCATGTAGGCACAAATCACTCTTTTGAATCAGTTTTACACTGAATCATGATTCATTTGCAATAAATATGACTGAATTTAACATTATCTGTTTTGCTAGCCATACAATTTGGTAGAAAATAAAAGTTTGGAACTAAAATATGATAACATTTAACATTTCATATTGCTGGCCAACATCTAGGGTAGTTCATGAGACATACCAGTATCTCTGGCAGTCTGGCCGTTTCAAAGCATTTTTAGGATTGTTTCTCATTTTCATATAATTTCTCAATTCCAGATCAAACATATTCAACAGCTCACTACACTAACTGTGGGAAAGTCTATTGAATCCCAATGTCACATGAATAAACCCTAGTGAGTTATGTCCCATTTCTGTTATTCGGTTTGGGAGCTGTCTGGGACAAATGGGCAGGAGAGTGGTTAAAATATCCCCAGTCCCACAAAGTGATGTGGTATTTTTCGTATTTCAGGCCAAGATGTGAAAAATAAAGCTTCCCCCATGACAAAGGCACATGTTTGGTCCTGTTTTTGTATAAAATACGAAAGCACTTTATGAGACGTGCATGTTGATTAACCTTTGTGGTAACAGGAGCCACTGTGTTCAGAGTTCAAACGTATGAGCAGATCTTGTAGTGTTGCATTTATTTGATTTTAAAGAGGAAAAAAAGATGAAGTGTGTATTCCCACACCTCAGAGTTATGATGGTTTCCATTGGTTGAGCCAGTGTGGCTGTTTTTGCTGCTATGGATGCTCAGATTCCTTAATACGCACATAATATTACGTAATATTAAATAATTTTGTGATAGTACCACAGTGTCAATGTTACTCAGTGGATTGAATTCAGTGGAACAAAGTTTCAAGCAGTGTTAATGTTAACAAAATTATTAAAAACCATTTTTGTTAATTAAAAAAAAAAAAAAAAAAAAAATCATAAAAATGAAAGCTTACAAAACTTCAGATGGGTAACACTTTACAATAAGGTAATTAATGCATCAGCTAATGTGAACTAACAATTAGCATTTAAAAAAAAAGTATTAGTCTTTGTTAATGTTAGTAGAAATGAATTGTTCATTGTTCAGCGTGCGTTAACTAATGTTAACAAATACAACTTTTAATTTGAATAATGTCTTGGATAATAACTAAGATGAATAAATGCTGTAGATGTATTGTTCATTGATAGTTAATGTTATAGTTAACCAATGTTAACAAGCGAAACCTTATTGTACAGTGCTACCAAGAAAAAATATATAAACATAAACAAGTTGAAGTGTAAAATTACTAAAACGTAAACTGAAATAAAACTAAATTAAAGCTAAATTGAAAAAAGAAAAAACATTTTTAAATAATATTAATTAAAACTAAAAATATAAAAATAAAAGCTTATTAAAAATACTCATAAATACTATAACAGTACATCATTTATACTAAAATAACACTGGATGGAATCAAGCTGAAAAAAGCTTTTACCCTCTGTGCTGCTGAACTTACAACATGCAGTCAGTTGTTACGGAAAATGTACCTATATCACTACAAAACGGGTCGTTTTGAGCTCAAGTCATTTTACTACACTTCCCACATCTTGCTGAAATTGCAATGCTTTTTATGTGGAGGTCCAAGTGAAGCATGGCGTTTATGTTGACAGGTGCATTGAAGCTCTGGACCGGTTCATGTGAAAGGGACTTGAGTGTCTGTATCCATTGTTTCCATTTCAAAAACAATGCCTCCTCTTTGTTTGCTAATGGAGAACAAGTAGCTTCATAGTGCAGCATCTGGAAGACATTGCCACTCACAAAGGGGAATGTTTCCATATGTTGTCTGCAATGCTGCCTTTGTGCATCATGCGTAAGGATGGACAAATGATTAAGTAAACAATACTGTTGCCACGTTTAGATTGCTTAAGGTGAATCCATAGACTGTTACAAAAGAATGATTACATGAATTTTTAAGGATAAATGCAAACTAATGTTTCTGCATTAGTAGGGCCTCTGTGTTCTTTGTATCTTCCTGGCTGTAAACACACAGTCACCCTCTATGGGATTGTTGAATGGCAGCTGGTTTAAGCTCAGCTTTATTGATTCTTGTTTTTGCATGCTAATAAGGCTGAACATGTTTAATTTGGTCACACATGTTGCAGAGCTGTAACATCCCAAAACGGCATCGTGAAAGTCAACAAGCATCTCTAGGAGACAAAGATAATCCATATAAAACAGTCTCAGTTGGTTATGAGTGTATGTCATTATATAATAACAAGCATGCATGGAAGTTTACCTTAGTACTACTGATCCTCTTATGTCACATGACTTTCAGAAAGCCTTTCGGACAATGCGTCAGCGTTCAGCAGTAGAGCCAAGCATCTCCACAGAAGGATGTGGTGGAGAGACATGAAGGTGAGCCTCCATCCTGGATGATCTTCCACATCTGAAGGGCCTTTGCTTTTGTGAAAAATCACTCCATGGGTGTAGAAACTATTAATTTGATTTTATTTTCCTCTATAACATTCACTTTGGAACATAGTGGATATATAGATAGATAGATAGATAGATAGATAGATAGATAGATAGATAGATAGATAGATAGATAGATAGATAGATAGAGATAAAGGCTTGATTTTTATAGATATTTTGAAGCCTTGATAAAGTTTTGTTCAAGGTCATTAAATCAACCGCTTTACGTATTTAGCGAGGGAGAGAGAGAGAGAAGCAATGCGCACGGAGCGGAAAGGGCTTGAATGAAACACTTTTGGCTCTAGATAAAAATATTATAGATATGCTGTAGCTCCGAAAGATCATTACCATAAACAACCCTGAGTTCTGTTGTTTTGACGCGCTGCTCACTTTAATCTGTAGAAACGGTAAAATGGCGCAATCATGTCCCGCGGTCCGCCATTTGAATAACACTGAGTCTGCACTATGGGGTCTTTTAGCCCTGTTTATCCTATATACCTTGTAATATATTTTTTTCTGTCCCCAGATGAAAATGATTGTAGCATTGGTAGTGGTCATCCTTCTCCTTATCATAATCAGTAAGTACACACACACACACACACTCTCCTCTTCAGTCCACACACATTAACTTTTTCCCATGTAAACTGTCAGTACAATCCATTTGCTTTTATACTGAGGCTAGGGAGTATTTGACTTCAGGTTTTCTTTCTCTTGAATTGACATCCCTCTTTTTTTTTTTCTTTTTTTTTTTCAGTTCCTGTGATCTTGCAGTATCGCTAGTGTCTGGCAGGGAGGTTAGAGGCATAATGTACTCTTCCTCCTTCCTCTCCCTCATCTTTCTGCTGTCATTCCTCCGTACCAGAGGGGGCGCTGCACAGGGTTGGGCTGCCCACTGTATTTGCCTATTTTGGCAGGGTCTGGAAACAAAACAAACAGGGGCAGAGTTTATTTTGTACGTGTACGACAACACAACATATCAAGCTCTCACAACGAAGGCACAACACCGGTGCAGACCAATCTCTTGTATGCGCACAAACACAATGGTTATTTTGTTGTATATGCATTCAGTAAGACTTAAGACAAATTAAAAATGTACTATACACTGAGAAACTTTTTAGCCCTGCATTCTAGTGGTATTTCGATGTCCTCTTTATAGTTAGTTTTACGCTAGAGCCGTTCTGCTTACACCATGATGCGCACGTACATTTAACGATTACAGGGTCCGTTTCCCACATATGTAGGTCTATGAAATACATGTGGGCGGGGCCAAAATAGGAAACCTGATGATGTCACGCTGCACCATGGCTGTGATCTCATCATCTGTCTGTATAACTTCTGGAAGTTTTAACATGGACAAAACATTGGGTATAATTCAAGTTAGTGTTAAGTAATGTTACTTAATATTTGCTGCTATTACCCGCTGTTTTTGGCAACAATGTTTTAATTGATCGTGATTAATTGTATTGAGTTGGTATTATTTTATTTTAAGCTTAGTTATCTTCACTGGTGTCATTTGAACAGCTTGTTAATGGTCGACTCGGTAATGTAATAGTTGTGTGTGTGATAATGATTTGGTTGACTATTGCTGAAGATTACCTGAACTCATCTGTAAACTTTAATCCATATTTTACTGATTCTTTTTTTTTTTCTTTGTTATATTTATTTGTAAATAATATCTATTCCCAATGTAAGTCAGCATTGACTTCCCATTGGGAGACTGTGAAATAATCTTGCATTTGAAATAAAGTGATTTTAAAGGGCATTTAATCTGATTCATTGCAGAGAGAGGAAAGCGAGACAGGAAAACTGATGGACATGAGGTGTGTTTGAGTCGGGTACGATACGTTAGGATTTCAGTGACAAGCAATAAAAAATATATTTCGATGCTTTTCGTCGCAAAAGTATTGTGTTCCCTCACATTTTTTTTTATTTCTTTCCCCCAAGAAATGTAGCATTCCCTTTCATTGCATTTTTGTTTTCTCGCAAAACTGTTGCATTGCGTGAGGGCCTGTTTACACTTGGTATTAAAGGGATAGTTCACTTTGAAATAAAATTTTGGTATGTTTTAGCTTACCTCAAGGGCATCCAAGATGTAGGTGTCTTTTTTTTCCGCAGTAGTTTCAATTTTGATATTTTTAGGTCAAGCCGTTCTTGTCTGTCAGTCATATAATGCAGGTCTATGGTCACTGTCTCAAAACACAAGCACAGAGTTAAACAATTTCCCATCGTCCAAATTAAAACAATTCCCCATCGTCCAAATGAAACAATTCCCCATCATAAGTACACATTGATGGCCTAAGACACGAAACGAGCGGTTTGTGTGAGAAAACGAACAGTATTTATATCGTTGTTATCTCTTGAAAACAGCACACGTCCAAATGATCTGACGGCGCGGGCGGGTATAGATATATACATAGATGTCACCTTGGCTACTGCAGTTCATTGGAACGAAACCGTAGCCAAGCGACATCTAGTGTATACATCTATACCCACCCGCGGGCGGGTATAGATGTATACACTAGATGTCGCCTTCGCTACTGCAGTTCATTGGAACGAAACCGTAGCCAAGCGACATCTAGTGTATACATCTATACCCACCCGCGGGCGGGTATATATGTATACACTAGATGTCGCCTTCGCTACTGCAGTTCATTGGAACGAAACCGTAGCCAAGGCGACATCTATGTATATATCTATACCCGCCCGCGCCGTCGGATCATTTGGGATGTGTGCTGTTTTCAAGAGATAACAACGATATAAATACTGTTCGTTTTCTCACACAAACCGCTCGTTTCGTGTCTTAGGCCATCAATGTGTACTTATGATGGGGAATTGTTTCATTTGGACATGGGGAATTGTTTTAATTTGGACTCTGTGCTTGTGTTTTGAGACAGTGACCATCGACATGCATTATATGACTGACAGACAAGAACGGTTTGACCTAAAAATATCAAAATTGAAACTACTGCGGAAACAAAGACACCTACATCTTGGATGCCCTCGAGGTAAGCTAAAACATATCAAAAATTAATTTCAAAGTGAACTATCCCTTTAAGATTAGGGATGCACAATAAATAGGCCACCATATCGGTATCGGACGATGTACGCTACCGGTCAAAAGTTTTAAGATTGAATTTTCAGCATCATTACTCCAGTCTTCAGTGTCACATGATCCTTCAGAAATCATTATGATGATTTGCTGCTCAAGAAACATTTATGATCATTATCAATGTTGAAAACTGTTTTTTTACATTTTTATTTCAGGATTCTTTGATGAATAGAAAGTTCAAAAGAACAGCATTTATCTGAAATGGAAAGCTTTTGTAACATTAAACACTACCTTTCAAAAGTTTGGGGTCAGTAAGAATTTTTATTTTATTATTTGGGGAAAGAAATAAAAGAAATCAATACTTTTACTCATCAAGGATGAGTTAAATTGATCGAAAGTTAGAGTAAAGACATTTATAATGTTAGAAAAGATTCTATTTTAAATAAATGCTGTTCTTTTGTAAACGGGAATGTCTCCCTCGTTGGTTTACGTTAAGTTTCTCGGGGGAATGCAAAAGTTTTGAAATCGAATGATAAGAGAACAAAATACGTTTTCAAGAGAACGCAATATGTTTGCGTGAGAACGCAAAAGCAGTGAAATTAAATGTTTTCTCCCATTATATTTTTAGGGGCTCCGTAGAATGGCCCATAACTTTCAAGACTTGTGTGATGCTTCAAAAGACGCTGTGCATTTTATGGTTTTATTTGAGAAACTTTTTTTTTTTTTCTAATAATATATAATGTTTCTCAACAGCCACAGTAATTTCTCCTGGCTCATGTTTGGCAATTAATATACATAAGAAGCAGTACGTCAGTTCAATGGATTTATATACCTCCATAAATGGCGTGACCTGAACTAATACTTCAGTAATAGTTTTTGTTTCGCATGTATGGTTTATTAAGTCTTTTTATAGAACTAAGTACTATTTCCTTCTTTACCACTGAAACTCAACTCCCTGGTCAGCACTTAAAGGTCTGATTCAAACACCAGCTCCTGAGTTTTACTCCTTTAGATCTGTTTTCATTCCCCTTTAAAGTATCATTACGTTCCTCACACTGAATTACTTTCAGCCATTTATCCTTCTTTTCCTCCATTTTTATATCTTTGTCTGTTCTTCTCATCTCAGTCATGCACTCTGGTTCCCATGTGTTCATGGCAGATGGCTTCACTCCATCTGTTGTTACCAATTTTGGACAAAGAGAATTCAGAGACATGCAAAAATCAGTCTGACTGGTACATCAATGAGTGTCCAGGTGTTGAAAAAGTCTATGATATTCTGGTCTCTAGCTATTGCTCAGGTTTATAAATCTGATCCAAGATGCATGACTTGAGGTGTACGCACATTTTGTACATGTGTGGATGGAACTATTTAACTTGAGTTTTGTTGGAGGGTCATGTTGTTCTGTTTTGCGTTAGCAAATTCTCCAATCAGTATTTAATCTCTGCCATGAAGAACGTCTCTCATTAGTTACATAAGTAAGGTTCTTCCACTCTCTCCCCAGGCAACACACCTCTAATTGTGTGTGTTTGTGTATGCCATTCAAAATAGTCTTAGATCTTTCACAAAAATAAGACATTATATATATATATGAAGTTTGTCAGTCAATAAATGCTATTGAAGGTTTGTTGCAGATTTGCAGTTCTGAACTTGCTGGAATCTGTTCAATACTGAAAACAAAAGGTCACATATATGTCATAAATCAGAATCCTATGTTTGTATGGAACTTTGTAAATGACATGAATAGGATTGCAGATATTAACTGATAGACTGAGGGAATGTTTAAGAATTGCATTGACTGAAGGAATGTAAGCCTTGATTCTACAACATCCTTCATTGTCAGCGTCTCAAGTTATAGAACGAGTATTATAGAATGAGTATTTGACATAAAGGATTTAGTTGGATATAATTTGCAGGCCTGGTCTTGTAAATCTTCCATAAATCTGATGTGGTAATAGATGAAATGAAGCCTGCAAGGTGAAAATTGAGAGCTCTGATGGTGGTCCTGAAGAACGGCCAGAAGGTTGCAAGCAGAGGTGTTGAAAACAAAAGTAAGATGTTACAACTTCCAGCCCCAAAGGGTATTTGGCCACATTTAAGATGTACCGATGTCGTAACATTATATAACAAAATATTAAACTAAGTGACAACTCAGGCACATTTTTTCCAACCCTAACATTTCACAAAAACAAGTTTGATCGATTATAAAACAATAGATATTTAAAAAAAAAAAAAAAAAAAAATATTTGGCCACTTTGTGAATGTCAAATGTTATTGAAACATATGTGATGGAATTATTCCTGTGGTTATTCTGTTAGGACAGCTGTGCGAACTTGAGGAGAGCTGACATCTGCTAAAAATCACCTTAGCGCCTCTTGGTTAAAAGTCATTGCAAAATTGCTCAGAAAAGTTAGACCCGCTAGATCTGGCATCATTTTTTTGCAGATGTGACGTGGTTTCATATGTTGTCATCCATACAGTGAAATTCATTTCTTTTTAAATGTGATGTGTTTAAATACTTTTTGGGACCGTTAGATAACATTATCACATCAACACGTAGTTTTGGGAAGTTGTGTCCTGACTAGTTGCAAGTCAGTAACTTTAAAGCCTCCAGGAAATGTTGTAGTTGATATTATTATGCAAATAATTAATGGAATATTTCATTGGTAATTCGTTTTTATAACTTTTTTTATTTTATTTTTATTGAGTAGAATAATTCAATCTGAATTTATAGCCATTTTTGTTATGACATCCCTGTTTTGAAAATTAATTTAAGGACTAAGTTGTACAATATTTTAGCCAATATATTTATTTATTTCCACTAATAATATATTTGTCATATACTTGGTAAACTAGAAATGCATCGCATGTAAATGCAGGTTGTTCGGAAGGCCATCTTACCTTTTTTGTGTACAGTGGGATAGAATGTGTGACACATTTATACAAAACATATCCACCGTTTAACATTTCACCTATCAAGTAAAAGTAAAAATCTTTATAAGCACTGTCAGAAGCAAGGAATAGTGTGTACTAGGTATTTGTATTACTAAATTTCTCCGAAGACTTAGCTGGGCAAGAAATTCAGACATCTCATGCACATTCAAGCAAAACAAAACGAATGGCCACCATGAAGAGAGATTCCAGTCCTGAACCATCTGGGCCACATTATAGATAAAAGAGTGTGAAAGTGTTTTGAGCCAATGTTTACTAAGTAAACTAACAAAAACAGACCTATTGAAAGAGTGAGGTGATGAACTGTGGAGGGGAGAGTGGTGGAAATTACAGTGGGATGTCATAAGTAAATGAGAAAGAAGGAAACTAAATAGCGAGGGATTGTGAAGGTTGGTGACAGAACGAGAAATGGGCAAGGGAGCATGATTCTGAGGATTGAAGCTGTTATTAGTGTTATGTTAAACCATTACAAATGCCATCAACAAGATCACCAACACCTCAAACATGCATTGACCTCTGCTACTGTTTGCATCACATTCTGACCCCTTTAGCTAAGCTCAACATGTAAACCAACACTGTGGAGCTCTCCCATGGACTGTCCGGTTGGGGTAACTCTATCCAAATCTACCCCCTCTTAACAGCCTGTCTTGGGTTCCCCACAGCGAGATCCCCTGGCTGTGAATCACCAGCAGCAAACCGATAGGGACCACATACACCACAACACCCGAATTAGAAAGCAGCAGAAAGGTATACTCTCCCCAGTAGGTACTCTTGAAACTCTCTCACACACACCTAGCTAAGTAATTACTACAATACCCAGAGGGAAAATGCCTGAGCATACAAACCATTAAATGACACTTGGACATACTGTGAACAAACACTGTGTTCACCTGTGGTTGCCCCTGCATTCCTGCACACAAAGCTAAACAAACAGCACACATGCTCCGATATGCCCTCCAGGAGGAGGTGGCAAAGAAAGAACTCTGGAAGGATCTTTTTGTTGTGGCAATCCCTCAAGCACACAGCATCCCTCCTTTTCTTCCGTCCCTCTTTGAGTCTCTCCATTCTTTCGTCCCTCCCTCCCTTTCCTCCCTGACTGTATAAATAAGTCCCAGCGTAATGTGCCCCGGACTCAGAGACAAACTGCCTCCAAACCTGACGAGACAAACTGAGGGATCACAGACATCGACCACCAATCCAAACGAGACACTCTGACCAGCCCCTCAAAGACAACCATTTGCACAAGCGAGAGGAAGTCAGTGGGAGCGAAAGATTGAGAAGACTCAGGTGAGAGGTCATTAGTGGAACGCCAGAGAAGTGAGTGGCTCCGGTTACGCTTGTGAGGTGAAAGGGAAGGGATAGATTAGTGCCGGAGCTAAAGAGGACAGGGCAGACAAGTAATCTGCAGAAAGAGTAGAGTCACCTCTGAGTGAACCTCCCTGGAAGAAGAGCATCAGATAAAGAAGATTCCAGGTATCTGAAGTCCACCTCAACATGAGGTTTTTGGCTGTGTTGTGTGTTTCGTGCCTGCTCATGGGCACCCAGGCTCAGAGCAGTGCTAGTTTTCGGCGGGCGAATGCCGGCAATGGCCGTTGTCAGTACAGCTTCACAGTGGACAGCCCTACAGAGGCCAGTTGTCCATCACCAGGTTCAAGTCCTGAGATGGAGGCCCTGAAGTCCCGCCTGGGGCTGCTAGAGGCGCTGGTCGCCCGTCTCGTAGGAGGTGAAGCCCTGTCAGAGTCATCGGCGGGTTCTGGATCTCAGTCAGGCCTCCAGGACGCTTACAACCAGGTGATGGGGGAGAACACTCAGCTCCAGAGAGAGAAGCAAAGACTGGACAGACAGGTTCAGGTCCTGCAGCAGAAGATGGAAGAGCTCCGCCAGGAGGCTGAGAAGTTGAGGAGCAGACCCTGCACTCAACAACCTCCTCCTAGAGTGCCGGAAATTGACAACAGCTTCAAACCAGGATCAGGTTAGTGACAACCAAGCAAAAAATGTAAAATATTTTTGATAGTGATATTTTGTTGAAGGTCATCTTGTGCAACCAAAATTATCTTTTGGCCAAGTGTTCACTACCTTAAAACTGCCTGGGATACATTTGTGATGTGCAAAAATTGTATGTGTACAACAGCTTTTCACTGGGGCAGTACCCTCGAAAGGAAACCTTTGTACTATATTTACTCCTATAGGGTTCACAGTATCATAAAATGCATATTATTACTCTAAGGTGCTAAAACATATAATTTAGGGATAAATATAGTACAAAAGTGTCCCTTTAAGGTTACTGTCCCAGTGACAAGCTCTTGTAACCCTAAAGGTGCAATTGTTGCACATTTTTTATGACTGTGTAAATTTATCATAAAGTGTGAAAGATCACCAATATCTATTTTGTTTTGTCAGTATAATGATGGAAAATGCTCAAGCAAAATACACACTAACTTATAATCTTACTTTCGTGGTTACCGAAATGTTTAAAATGTAATTGAGCCATGACTTGTAAACAGGTGTAGTGTCTGGGAAAGCAGAGAGTGTGTCACTGAGTCACTGGCACCTTGCAACAGACTCTTACAGTTTATGTGTGTATTTCCACAGTTATACCTGTCTGGAAGTGTGAGTCATACTTCGGGTGGGATTGGTGAGCAGGTCATTGTGTTCATTTTAAAGCAGCAGCGAACAGTATAGATAGATCAGAGCTGAACAAGGTGACATCCCCATGTCATATATTATAAGAGCAGGTCAACATATGAGTGAACGAGCGTGTTGGGGGAAAGCCGCTGAAGCAGTAAAACAGTACTGTGCTAATGCTCGGCAGTAAAGTCTTACTGACAGCTCCCAGCAGACCACTGACTGATGCTGCATGTGGAGGGGTGGAGGTCAGGGGTAACTGATCCCTGCTGGGGTTGTTAGTGCTGGATTAAATATACTATTGGTACCTTTACGTCATGTAAAAAATGCATGAAAAATAAAAACGGAGTTTAACAAGACAGAGGAGAGAAGCACCTTGGAGACCCTCTTTGCAAAAAAAGGTGACAAATTCCAGCTCTTTGAGGTTGAAAAGAAAACAAGCCATCCGTCTTGCACGTCCTCACCCTCTTGGATTCTTTTTGCTTTCAGGTTCACAGTCCCTTTGCACCCCAAATATCATACTGTGCAAACGTACACAAGCACAGAAAGGGGCTGAAAAAAATAGTAATTTACCAGTGGATACAAGACTTTAATTACATTGATTAATGCAAGGTTCAAAGGTGCATTACTTGTTTATATTCCTCTGGCTGATTTGGCAGTCATTTTGGACTAACACTTATGTACCAATGCAATTGCAGAAATGCTCTATTTTCAGTCATTTGTGATTAATGACTACAAGTGTTAAATAAAGGGGGTCATTCTTATACTTTTTTATAAGAACTACTCATTGTGTAAAACATTTTAATGAGAAAAAATTACTGAGCAGTGAAGACGCCTAACAACATGCAAACAGTCTGTGAAATAAAAAAAAGATCAGGATTCCATTCAGCCATATGAATGTTGTCAGTGTCACCTCATTAAGTACGAACATATGAATGCGTGCCTCCGGAGATCGTTTTGAAGTGTTTTGGAAACTTTAAACAAAAGGAATTCTCATTTAGAATTATACTAAGAGTTGGCATCTGCTTCACGGCCTAGAATTGCAAAACCCAAAAGCATTCAAACAGTACAAATCCCCCCTTCAAAGTCTTAAAGATGTTAAGATGTGAAGGCTCCTGCAAATAAATTAGCCTGCAACATGCTACCAGATGGTCCAGAAGGTTCTTGAAGTTCTGCTTAATCTCTCAGGGAACCATTAGGCACGATATACAGATAAGCATTAACACCTGCAAACAAACCTTGGGAATTACATGCTTTTGTTGCCTTGTGGTGATGCATATACCCGTGTCCATGAGCAAGTGTTGATTATAGGGATAAAGGACAGTAACTACAGACCTTCCCACTGCAGGTCTGAGCAAGCTATCATCATCATCAGCAGCAGCAGCCCTTTTAAACCCTCGTCACAGCAATCAATCAAAGTCAGATTTCAGATGTTCACGACCATTCTAAAAGCCTGTAAACATGTAAGCACTTGATCAGACATAAACAGAGTTAAATTAGCCCTTGGGCAATCAAATTGAAGGAGTGAGGATAATGTGAGTGTAAGTTTTTCAGGTCCTGGCTTTCTGTATCGTTATTAGGACCAAACAAAACTAACTAACTAAACATTTCTAACAAAGTTTCCAAAACACCCCTTCTCAACCATATTCCATTTTTTTGGGACTTTGGACAAACAGGTACTGGTTGAGCCAAAAGTTGACAAGTCAGATCACTCAAACAAACTGATGTTGAAAGCAATGAAGCAATGTTGAAAATGTTTTTTACAATGAAAAAAATGACACAACGGCTTTTAATTTTACTCCGCTTTTGTTTGAGATTGTTAACCAGGAAGAGTGTATGTGCTCTCTGCTGGAGTGCATGTCTGAGTTTCGGATGTGTAATGGGAGGTCTGGAGTCTGCCAGGCACCGGGACAGCTGGGAATCTACTCAGGGCTGTTTATTTCCTTCTCCTAGATTCCTGACTGTCAGTAGAGCTGCCAGTCCCCCAAAACCATGCATCCCAACAAACATACCTCTCTCAGGCAACTCAGGATCAATGCCAAGCCTATAAGTCTGTCCAACTTAACTAGTTTAGACTTCCATCATGGTACTCTGGGACATAGTGACCATTTTATTGGACTAGCTAAACATTTGTGATCTACCAGATAATAAGGGGCAGTAAACATTGCCCAGACAATAACAGCAAATTGATAATTTGGTTTGCCTTTTAGGTCCTGCACTTTCCCACCTGGTATCCAGGCCTGGGAATACACAAGGAGACACCAGCAGTTTAAGAGGTAGGGTAGGGGGTGTAACAAGGGTATAGTTACTTAGGCAGAGAACAAACTGCACTATCATAAATTATTAATCCAACTCCATACTGCAAATAAGACAAGTTATTTAATATTCTTGTTACTGACTGCAATGTCATGGTCACTAGTTGCCATTCTGATTGCAAAGGCTTGACAAATGTAGACCTCAACACCTTCACATGCATGTCTCAATTTGAGTATGTGAATTTCTGTCTTTCTGATCTCCTAGATCCAGCATGGCATTACTCGAGTCCAGGATATCAAGAGCTGACAGCTGTGGTCACTGAGGTGTCTGCCCCAAATCTGGAAGGTCCAGCGGACATCTCAGGTGAGGGTCACACCCTAACCCTAGGGTGTCTATCACATAAAGCCAAAATCTAGGGCCCTGTTTACACCTGTTATTAAGATGCATTTGGTCAATCACATCACTAATAGACAAGGGAGACACATTCCCGTTTACACTTGGTGTTAAAATCTGTCTCTTTTGTCCACTTTCAACCACTTCTGTCCTGATTTCTTCGAGGGGAGTGTCTATGGGCGGGTAAATGTATGGCCTTTTTCAGATCTTTCAATATAATGGACGAAATAAGCTCACGCGATTTACATATGAACACGACTGTAGACGACGCAAAAACATTTGCAGAGCATCAGCTTTCGTTTCTGCTCTGACAGCCGCAAGACACGCCGAACACTTGTGTGTTAGAAATCAGGAATGCTGAGTGATCATTGTGCTTGGTACGTTTTTCGTCTCCAAACCAAACTTGGGTCTTGAGCCAACAAAGTTTAAATCCCGTCTTGCTATCGCGCTTCCCATAATGTTTACGCATTGTCGGTAGGCAGTCTTTTGTGGCTGATCGAACACATTTGACCACATGAGCATCTACACTATGAAAGCAATCTGGCCAAATGTGTTTTCGACTACCTCTGGTGGACAAGCTCAAAACATTTTAAACCCCGTTTACACCTGTATTTAGAGTCGTCCACTTGTGATCCGATCAACCGAAACACATCTTAATACAAGGTGTAAACAGGGCCTAGTAGATGTCTTCTGACATTAGCTTGATTGTCAAGTCATGCTTATATATATATATATATATATATGCCCCTACATCTGTTCATCTCAGGTGCCTGAAAAATTGATACTGTGCACATAGCTTTCATTCCTGCTGACAGCACTTATACTAATTCTGCTATTTTTACCAGTTCATTTAAGCCTAAAATAATCTAGCTTATAAAAGGAGTGTGTATGTTTAGTAAGGCGCCAAAATGGTAATGTGAATCACTTGATGCGACCATGTTGCTAAACAAAGACATTAAGGTTCGGGTTTTTCCCAAGAAGTCCTTTGAATTCTGCCAAGCATCCCTTCCCCCAGTACCTCTCTCTTACAGGGTATTTTAGGAAAGGTTAAGTATGTTTCTAATCTTTTACACTAGCAGGAATGGTAGGACAAGCTGTCCTCTCTTCCACCTTTAGCAAATTTTGTTTTAATGGTATCTTTCAACTTGTCATTTGCAATCCAATGTTTCCAACAAGTGTCCAATCTCTTGTTTTGTTTTTTCAGGCTGTGGTGACCTGGTGTGGGTAGACCAGCCTGAGGTGCACCGTAAGGCTGACAGTATTGCAGGTAAATACGGTGTCTGGATGCAAGACCCAGAAGCTAAGGAACCTTATGGTCCAGAGATGGTATGGCGCATCGATGCCGTAGGGTCTGAAGTGCGTCAACTCTTTGGGTATGAAAACATGGACCAGCTGTCACGTGGGTTTCCTACCAAAGTCCTGCTCTTGCCAGAACCTGTGGAGAGCACAGGTGCCACCATGTACAGAGGCTCCTTGTACTACCAACGGAGGCTCAGTCGCACCCTTCTAAGATACGATCTACTCTCCGAGAGCATTGCTGCTCGCCGTGATCTTCCCCATTCTGGCTTCCATGGTCAATTCCCCTACTCCTGGGGTGGTTACACAGACATTGACCTGGCAATAGATGAGAATGGTCTATGGGCCATATACAGTACCAACAAAGCCAAGGGCGCTATTGTGCTCTCCCAGCTGGACCCTCACAGCTTGGAGGTGAAGGGCACCTGGGAGACAAAAATTCGCAAAACTTCCGTGGCTAATGCTTTTATGATCTGTGGGAAGCTGTACACGGTTGCTAGTTACACCTCGCCAAACACCACCGTAAATTACATGTATGACACTGCAACCAGCCAGGGTAAAACAATCTCAGTGCCGTTCAAAAACCGCTATCGCTACAACAGCATGGTAGACTACAACCCAGGGCAGAGAAAGCTATATGCTTGGGATAACTTTTACATTGTATCTTATAATGTGAGACTAGGCAAGCAGGAGTAAAGCGAAGCTATCAGCATAAATGTCCATATCACCCCAGCTTATAGACGCGTTTTGCAATGTTTTAATATTTTAACATCCAGTGGGACAGCTATTGTTGGATTTACTGATATTCAAAGACAATTATAGACAATCTAGCGTAAAAAAGCAACTGGGCAATTCAACCATAATTATGCTGGTGACATAAATAATAGCACCAAGAGTACGTATATATAATGAATACAGAAAATAACATTTTCCTGATAATATTGAAGCACCAACAATTGTATATAGGCTGTTATTTTCAAGACCACAATTAAAAGAAATTGTGTACCAGTGACTACATTGCACAACTTCACATTAAGTGTTATCTTATCTTTGTTCATGATAAACATGCTAAAAAAGAAGTTCCTTTGACCAACACGTTACCAAATGGATAAAGTATCTAATCATGTATCATATCATCAGTTTTTTTAATAAATTGAGGCCACATTTAATTCCTCAGTGATTTTGTCCACTTAACATGTTAATAGAGAAATTATTTTTCTACCTTTGTAAGTAATGTCTTGTCTTTTGTGTTTACGGCACTGAATAAATTCAAGGAAGGGGGGAAATATAATGGCATACAATTAATTATAGTAAGCCTACATTTGTAGGCTTACAAGATTGTAGAGGAATGCAACTTTAAAAACCATAACAAAACCTTTGCTAGTGTACATGCTCTAATTCTCACGCAATCGTACTATCCTATCTCTGTATATGATGAATATTTTCCCTACTCTCTTTTGAATATGCCTCAAGACTCTGTGCTGCTTGAGATGTTAAGATTGGGATCTTGTGGCTAAAGTGTATTAACTTATGAGAATAAAGATTTAAAGTATGAATCTGTGTGCCTCTCTTTATAATTTAGTGGTGTTATCTTATTTTCCATGCATTAAGGTATTTTACTGAATTCAGCACCACAAAACAAACATGACCACAGCTCATTTTTTACAGCATATTATTTTATTAGTTTCTGTAACCAAACCAGGAGAATGTAAATAAGACCTTACATATTTTAATACAGCGATTTAACCCCTGTACAAGTAAAACAAAACAGAAATCAAAAAAAGAAAAGAAAAACAAATCAATTCCCTCTCCTCCCCTTCTGTTTGTAGTTTCTCATATCTACTAAAACAAGAAATGGGGGGCCATACTGAAACCCTTGTTCAACTGTATGCCCCTTTGCAATAGCAACCCAAGAGGAGTGGTTTGGAGAAAGACCTTGTATACTCAGGCCTGTGGTCACCATAACAGTAGTCCAAAACATCTGGGAACCTGTTAAGGACTTGCATCACTCCTGCCCCAAACCCCCCATTGAGTTTGGCTGCCTTACACTCAACATTGCTCTTTCTAAACTTGCAGCTCGTTACCATTGAACCTAAAATGCTTGACCACTCACCCCAACCCAAACCCCGCCCCTCCTCTGCAGTGATTGGTCAGGAGAGTCAGAGTTGGTCAGCAGCATGGTTGGGAGCTGTGTGGAGAGGCTGGAAGGTGAAATGGAGTTATAGAAGTGGGTGTGTCTACATCTGTCATCGTTCACAGAAAAGGGGAGGGGCTTAAGCTTAGGACATATCAAACATAGGCCTGGTCTGGAGGAACCGTTTACAAAAAAAAGAAAATATTCCATCATAATTCTACTATATGTTGACCAAGCAGAGCCATCTTTGTCAAAATCATATATTCATCTAAAAGGATTCAGGTCTCTTGACGCCTAACCTTTGGCTAAAGATTCAAGGTTATTTTGCGCACACACGCAAACGCACAATCTTCAATTCTTGCAGGCGTAGACTACTGACTGAGAAGGCAAGAGGGAAGGCTCACAGTGGAGACTGCAATCGATGAATTAATCAGATACATCGGTAATCAATTCCTAATCTGCTGAAATGACGTTCTATGTATTGTTAAGGCCAATACACATGGTTGAAGTGAAGTGAAAGTAATCGTGAGTGTGCAGGTAATGTTGAGAGGTGTACACACAAACACAATAATTATATGCAAGTGTGTGTAGACATTTCATTGTATCTTTATCGCCATAACCTCAACATTGTTGCTCGAGAACATCAAGAACAACAAAAATTGGGGAAAACATCTTCAATAAAAAAAGGAGATATTTGCCTTCCTAAAACGTGTTTCTTTACATGCGGAAATGTGAAAGTGAAAAATAAATCATATTGCTATTAAAAATGGCATTCTCACTGTAACTTTTGTTGATGTCTACCTTCATTGTTCACTGGGGATGTACAGTTCACACAATGGAGGGGCGCTTTCTCTGTAATGCCAACCACAGCAGAGAGAATGGATGGACTGATAAAAGGATGAGGAAAAAGGGCACAGTAAGTGTGAGAAATGCACATCACCTCGTAAAATTAACCTCCTCCACTCTACTTCCCTACACTTCTCTGCTGCTTTCAGGTGCTGTAGGACGTCACCCCCCCTCCCCTCTCCCAAGCCTCCGGCCTCTCAATCCATCCTTCCATCCATGTGCCCTTTCTGAAGCAATAACTGCTACTTGCTCTCCTCTGGTTTGATGGCCTGCGGTTTGATCGGACCCGTCCGGATGGGTTTGGTTGTTGCTAGAGCAGGTTTGTCAGACTCTGCGCGGTCGGATGGCGCCCCCTGGTGATTTGAAGTGATGCTGTCGGTGGGTTTGCCTGCTCCTTCCATGCGGGTGGGCTTGCTTACTGGAGCCTTGAGTTGTTGCTGCTCAGAGAAGAACTTGTGGGTAGACTGTAATACCTCAGCTCTCTGTTTAGCCTGAGAGTGAGTGAGAAAGTGAGAGAGCGAGAGAGAGAGAGAGACATTTAAAGCCAATATAGAAAGTGCCCTCACATACAACCTCTAAAGCAGTGGTTCTCAACCTATAGTGACTCCAAAGGCACCAATTGTCCACAACAATATGCAAAGGCCACATGACTGGATCCACATGTAGTGAGCGTTTTTTCCAGATTTTTAAGCATTTTTTCATAATTGGGTATCGGTTTTGTTTTACCAATAAATATAAACTAACCTCCCTTAGTAAATTTTAACATAACAGCCATTAATGCACAAATGAGATCTGTTACATGCTTAATATGCAATTTAAACTTGGCGCTAAAAAATAGAGAATCTCACAGTCATGTAATTCATCAAGTCATGTCACAATAAAGACGTAATTTTACATGAATTAAATAAAACATGAGTGCATTGATTTCTTGATTTTAATCTATTCTCATTTTGATTAACCTGTATTGATTCTTAAATACCAAGAATCGATCTAGTAGTCTATGCTGTTTTAAGTAGATGCGTGAACAAAACTTAGCATGCATTCCATCTAATAAATTGCAATAAGCTTAGTGAAATATTTCATGTCTCAATCAGTAATCACTGCTTCAACCTCAGAAAGATGTCAATAAAACAAGCAATGTTAAATTTACCTCAGAAAAGTAATTCAATTCCCATATCTTGATAGTAAGCTAGAATTAACCATTTTTCTAAACATATGCACTACATAAATTAAAAATTCCATGTGTAATTTTGTTAATTTTAACCTTTAATATAGTAATGCACTAGTACCAGTTTACAGCATTAGTTGAGAATATTATGGAATGGAATATTACCATTTTATTAATTTACATGTTATTTCTAGATCTGGACGAGTCATTTTTAAAGAGTGATAAAATTAGGCTACCTCATATCCAGGTTTTTTTTTTTTTTTTTTTTAAGATCCTGTGCTTCTGAGGAAAAAAAGGGGTGAAAAAAATAATAAATATCTTTTTATTACTGATTTTCAGTTATTGATATGATTGGTTTTATTTTAACCCCTTAAACTCCTAACCTTATTTTGGATTTTCGTCTGATATTGACAAACTTTGAAGCCTCCCCTAACCCACATACAGTTAAGTAAATAAATAAATAAAGTCATTTTAAAGGAAACCCCTTTTAAAAAAATGCAAATGCAAATAAAAAAAAGAAAAGCATAAATATTGTGTGTCCAAAATACTATAAAACCCTAGACAATGTGTTTTTCAATCTTGTCTTTGAAAGTGCTGACCACAGTACCAGGTTAATGACCTTAAGACGTTAACCCCTTCAACCCGAAGTGTCCCCCTACCATTTTTCTTTCCTGAGTCATTGCATGTCAAACAAGAAAGATATGCAAAATCATAAAAGAAATATATATTTTTTTAATTTTATCAGCAGTTTTTCGGTATGAGAATGTCCAAATGTAATGTTCTATCAAACGATACCTACCTTTTGACTCTCCTAGCTATAGTTTTGGAGTTATGAGCCTAGTTGTGTGTGTGTTAAAACAACTCTCAGAAAAAACAACTCTAAAAATGCCCTCAGGGCTTAAATCATTTTAAGTGAGGCCCCCTGGTTGAGAACCAATGCTGTAAAGTCATCATGAAATCAAAAATCACACTTTTACATTAATACATTTATTCACAACGCTCACCTTAAGGTCCTGTTCTGCTTTTAGGGCAGCCTGTGTTCCACGGGGTACTAACGGGGGACCAGAAGGTCCACGTGGAGGGTGCTGGGGTCTGGGATGGGGCATCAGACCACCGCTCAGGTTGGGGGACATGGGTGGACCCATGGGTGAACGCTGTACCCCTCCAGGAAAGGAATTTGCATGGGGTGGACGTACCAATGGAGACACCATGTTGGCCTGAGACAACATCTGCAAGCATGATAGAGACGAGAAACAGTTAATACTCCAGAAACGTTATTGAATTAAGATTTCCCAAAAACTTACTTGGTGTCTGTAGTGGCTGACCTGTGGGTTGAACTGTCCTGGGAAGTGCTGGGCAATGCGCATTCCTGCAGATGCCGACTGGAACTGTTTGGGATACAGCATGCTGTTCATCTTGCTAGACTGATTACTGGGGCTTGTGGAGCTCGCCCTGAGAACACAAACAAGGAAGCTATCAGAAAACACAAAATATGCTTATGACAGATATCGGATATGCATACAGTACACAAAAAGGCTGTGACGCTCCAAGCTGAAGGTTATTTGTCGGCCAATGAGCTGTAATTGAGCATCTGTCTGTTGGTCTAGTTTTTACTCTGGTGTGTTCTGCACCATTGACATTAATCAGACCCCATCAGTGGCTTTTCGGCCAATTGAGCCTGTTGAGTTGCCAGGAGAGTTTAGCAAAACAACCCATTACTCAAATAAGGAAAGCAAGCAAACGACAAAGTCAAGAGGGAAAAACAGCAAGCAAGCGCTGCTATGCTTTTTAAGGTTTGTACACTACCGGTCAAAAGTTTGGAATAATTAAGACAAGGTTTTTGAAAAGTCTCATATCCTCAATGCTTCATTTATTTGATCAGAAATACAGTAAAATGGTATTATTGTGAAATATGATTACAATTTAAAATAACTTTTAATATGCTGATTTGGTGATCAGTTTTTATCAATTACTGGTGCTCAATTAATACTGGTTCTTAACAATGTTGAAGTTTTTGCTGCTTAATATTTTTGTGGGAAATGTGATACATCCCTCCACAGGATTCTTTAAAAAAAAATCATCACAAAGAATACAAAAATCATCATATTAGAATGATTTCTGAAGGATCATGTGACACTGAAGACTGGAGTAATGATGCTGAAAATTCAGCTTTACCAACACAGGAATAAATTACATTTTAAAATACATTAAAATAGAAAACGCTTGTATAAATGTAATCAAATTTCCCGTTATCATTTTGTTTTTACTGTATTTCTGATCAAATAAAAGCATCTTTATGCAAATACACCCCAAAATTAATCCTGTCTTCGGTCGCGCTCATATGTAAATTCTGTGAGCTTATTTTGTCCATTAGATCAAAAGATCTCAAAAAGGCCATACATTTACCCTCCCATAGAGCTTCCCCTCAAAGAAATCAGGACAGAAGTGGTTGTAAGTGGACAAAAAAGACAGATTTAAACACCAGGTGTAAACGGGAATGTGTCTCCATCATGTACTTGTGATCTGATCGACTAAAACGCAGTTTTATACCAGATGTAAACAGTGTTGACCTCAGTCAGCACAAAAAAATAAAATAAAAACAAGTGTACCTTGAAATGCAATTTAAGTCGCTTTGGATAAAAGCATCTGCCAAATGCATAAATGTAAATGTAGCACTCATTCTTTGATTTTGGTTTGGTGTGTCTGGGCCTTAAAGGGGACATGCTAAATCTACTTTTTAAGCCCTTAAATGCATTTTGTTGTATATTTGGAGTGTTTAGAAGTACAGAAAAGTTGAAATTAGTCTCTTCAGGTGCTTCGTTGATATCTTTATATTCTGTTTTTGTCATATTTTGCAACCTGTTCCGATTTTTCTATTCTCTATTACGTTTTTTTGAACAATAACGTCACAGTATTTGCAGTAGAACTGCCAAATAAGGACATCGACTCCCGGCCCAACACTTCGAGCAATCCGCCATATTTCTTTCTCGCTGCGATTTTGTAGTCCAAGCTCAAGGATGCAGAAGTTACGAGAGGGTAAGTCAAAATGTTCGGTTGTTGGATGTAGTAACCCACACGCTTCATTACACCATCTCCCAGCATCAGAGCCTCTTCGAAGTGCCTGGTTGAGTTTTATTTTTCACGGAAATGTACCCACATCTGTGGGTAAAGTCATTTTTGTGTGCGCAAAGCACTTCTTTTTTCTTTCTTTTTTTGTCCCGCCAAAGTCTTATTTGATCGGTGAGTAATGTAGATGAACTGCCGCGCTTGTGACAGGACGCATGTTTAACTGAAAGAACGAGCAGAGAGAGACCTGGTCTCGCGCGCACACTCTCTCTCTTCGGAGCCAGGCGAAAGTGTAAACAAGACTTCACCGTCTCCAAACTAGGCGCTGTCTTGCTCTCTCTCCCTCGCACATATTAATCAAAATAAATCGACACGGTGGTAAAAGGTCGGAAGACCAAAGTTTCATGTGTAGCATTCGGAGAATTTTTTTTCCTGAATTACCGTGTGAATTGTGCTAAATAAGTTGCCTTATCTTTTCTGAAAAGCGTTCCAGGCATTAAGCTGACATAAAACAACACTTTAATAAAACGAAAAAACTATCCAATGAAGAAATGTTTTCTTTGTTGACAAATCTTGGATGTCCATGTCCTAACTGCTGGGATAGTCACACAGCGCGCATGACACGTCCAATTCGTGAACTAATGACTCCTTTGAACCGATTAATTTTAATGAATGGTTAAAACAACTGATCTTTCCAACAGTGAACTCAGGTGACGTCTGAATCGGTGTAAAACCATAGACTGTGTATAACTAATCAGTAACACTTAACGTGTGAATAAAAAGTTTCTGTGCCACTAGATAATCGTGTCTCTATCAAACTACAAAAATGGCCGAACGGGGTGGAGTTGAACCGAGTGTCACCTCTGCAACCTGGAGAGGGGGCGGGGTATGAAGTGTCTCATTTGCATTTAAAGAGACCGCACCAAAACGAGTTGCTCTCAGACGCACATCAGAAAAGGGGTAGAAAAGGGGCCTGTGGAGCTATAATAATGAGGAATTCAGACCCAAGCATTGCAGTTCCGCTTTATATAGACCACAAATGTATGATTTATATGTAAAAAGGAACGATTTAAAAGCATAATATGTCTCCTTTAAGCTGGATGGCTTTGCATGCATACACACACCTATAAGGGCTAGATGTGGGAGTAGTGCTTCTGGCGCTGATAGGTGGAGTTCCAGGCTTCATATCCATTCCACCACTGAAGAGCTTCAGATCCATCTCACACATCTACAACAGATAAAAAGCATGCATGTTTCAAGTGTGCAGGAATTAATCTACAACAGGGTCTACAATGAAAACTTGCCAAGCAGCAAACATGAGTAAATATCCCTGGTCTACAGCCATTAACTTGATTATTGCAAGTAAATTAAACCACATATAAAGTAAAATACATTTTTAAATAAACAGAAGTGTAAAAAAAAAAAAAAATGAATAGAGTAATGCACAAACCTTATTGGAAGGCTGCATCATACTGTGTGTACTCTGGCCAATAAGGCCACGGTAGGGCGGATTGCTGGGGGGCTGGCGGTTGAGGCTGGGAGGCGGGCCTTGGGGCGGGGTCGGAGGAAGGGACTGAGGCAAAGCCAAGAGCGGCTGACCACCACCAGAGCCGAAGTTGGGCAAAGACAACTGTGAACCTGGCACAGGAACGGTCACCTGCTGTAGGGCAGAGCTGGGACTGTGTGTTGAGCTGTAGTAGCTGCTCTGCTGCTGGACTTGTCCAGAGTACATGTTTGAGTGCTGACTCATTCCCTGACGCTGCAGATCAAACACACACAAAAAAATGGCCTTTAGATCAAGGTCATGGCAGACTGAAAAAGTGGGAAGGATGAAAGTATAATTGGCCACAAGCAGCCGGAATTAAATTCTGACCTGCAGTAGGTGCGTGTCTATCAGCTGTGATCCTCCCATGCCAGAGGGCTGATTCAGTTGGGGTTCAAACAGGATTGGGATGTGTTGGGTGTTTGAGGTCTGTTGAAAGGCCAGGTTGGACTGAGGCTTGCCCAAATCTGGGGGCTGCACTCCAGGGTAACTATGCAGTGGTGTCCCAGACAGCATCATGGCAGATGTCTGGGAGAGGCTGTTCTGCATGAACGCCTGCTGAGATCTGTGAAAGGAAGAGAGCACACAATAAATATATTGAAATATAATATATTACATATAAAAGTGTTGGATGCTGCAGAGTTAAAAGCAGTCTAGAGTACCTGTAGGTTTGTAAGGAGGAGCTGAAGAGATCTTGCTGTTGAGACACCGGAGGTCCAGTGTTGAGGCTCAGCTGGGCCTGGTGCTGATGCTGATGCTGGTGCTGGTGTTGGTGTTGGTGTTGGTGTTGGTGCTGATGCTGATGCTGATGCTGCCCCTGAAGAGGAGCGTAGATGGGGATGGGGATCTGCTGCACCGCTGTGGGCTATAAGGAACAAATCATTACAGGGTGTCAACCAACCTCAATAACTACTGGAAACATTCCAAGATAATGACTTGACAGGCTGATCCTGCTGGAGGAAGACACTGGTGGTGGGTGATACCTGTGAAAGTCCAGGCTGATAGCCTTGCTGTTGGGCTAAAGTGGGAGGAGCCAAGCGAGGGTGGGGCGCACTGAACAAGTGGCTTGTGTCCATGTAGAAGGCCGGGATTTGAGCTGCAGTACCTACACGATTAGAAACAAGAGATGATCACTCATTCAAACGACTTGCATGCAGATGAAGATATAAAATATAGAAATGCCATATCAATTAGAAATGGTTAAATACATATTATCCTTCAGAAGTCTGGGGTCAGTAAGTAAAGAAATTAATACTTTTCAGCAAGGAAGCATTTAATCAAAAGTGACAGTAAAGACATTTAAAATGTTATAAACATTTTCTATTTAAAATAAATGCTGTTCTTTTTAACTTTCTATTCAAAGAATCCTGAAGAAAAAAGTATCACGGTTTCCACAAAAATATTAAGCAGCACAACTGTTTTCAACATTGATGATAAAATAAAAAAGAAACGTTTCTGAAGCATCAAATCAGCATTTTAGAATGATTTCTGAAGGATCATGAGTCACTGAAGACTGGACTAATGATGCTGAAAATTCAGCTTTGCATCACAGAAATAAATTATATTAAATTTTTTTTAAAAGGTTTTCAATTCTAATGATATTTCTGAATATTACATTTTTTACAGCATTTCTAATTAAATGAATGCAGCCTCTGAGCATAAGAGACTTCATTTAAAAGTCTTACCAACCCCAAACTTTTGAACAATAGTGTAATAAATCAAGACAATATTCAAAATTAATAATAACAAAACAATTATTTATATTGGCTGCATCAGGGTGTTATGATCTATAAATAAAAGTACCTGCTGCAGACTGGGATACGAACACCTGTGGGGTCTGTTGCTGCGGTAACAGAGAAGGTGCACAGCCCAGTTGGGAAAAGTTAGTGCTGGACATTACTGAACTCTGCAGCTGCTGGGGCTTCACCTTACAGATGTTAGGAGGGTCAGAGGCTGATGTGCTCTTCGTGCTAAGAGAGGATGTTGTGTAGGTCGCAGATCCTGTGTAACAGACATTGGTAGAATTTTAATATCGGTCCTCTGTTTAAAACGCTTTTACCAGCTCACCCCATGAAAGGGTCTAAGCATAAAGTGTAAACTCCTACCAGACAGTGAGGTGCTGGGGGTGACAGAGGCCACAGGTATCTGAGGCACTGAAGCACTGGAGAAGGAGTTGAAGGAGGCATTGCCTGCTCCTCCTCCACTGGTGATGGGGGAAGCAGAGGAGGTGACAGGAGAGCTCTTTTCCCCCAGACTAGGCGAGTTCTCCCAAGCCTTACGTGCCGATTCCATCTGCAGAAAAACAGTGAGAAGCAGTTTTACAAGATGCTTTTGGTAGCATCTGCCTTCACATACTTGTGTAGAGTATGTTTTATGATGATTTATGACTATGGTGAAACTATAACAAACAACAAAAAAACCTGGCCTAAAATTGTTGTGTATTGCTGCCTTTGATTAGAGGATCAGTATTTGTAAAACAAAATTCTGATTAGCAAATTAATCATTCAGTGCGCATCTTACTTTGAGTGTGAGGTCAACAGTAGCAGGAGAGACTGTGGCAAGGCTGGAGCTTTGCTGCAGGGCTTCTCTTCGCTGAATAGGTAAGGGGTGCGGGAGAGCCACCTGAACCAACAACCAAGAAAAGGATCAGAACACACAGAAAAACTACACACATAAACACAAAGATCGATTACAGCACTGAAGCACTAACAGGGGTCACAAGGCTCTCCTCCATCTTTGTCCCTGCAGTGGGGACGTTGTCAGCTAAAGAGGACGACGGAATTGTGTAATCAGTCACCGATTCCTGCACAATAAATAGACACTGTCAGGGAAAAATAAACAATTAATTTTTCTATAAAATATACACTACTAATCAAAAGTTTGAGCTTGGAAAAGTCTCTTACGCTCACCAGGGCTACATTTATTTGTGGAATAGACTATTTAAAAACAAAAATGATATTGATATTTGATAATGAAATGTTTTTGAGCATCAATGTTGAAAACAGTTGTGCCGTTTAATATTTTTTGTGGAAAGTGATTTTTCTCAGGATTCTTTGATGAATATAAAGTTCAAGAGAACAGCATTATTTGAAAAGTATTTTATTACATAAAATGTCTTTACTGACACTTATGATCAATTTAATACAACCTTTCTGAATAAAAACATACATAATTATTCAAAACTCACTGAAATTTTGAACGGTAGTGTACAAATGAAAGGATTGAGGCAGCAGGATATTATACTGCACCTTAGAGCTGCTGGAGTATTCTGCTGATGGAGCAGTGATCATGCCCTCAATGTCTCCACCCAGCTCAGGAACGTTGTCTTTAGTAGGTGAGCTGGAGTCTCGGTCTCGGCTGCCTCCAGTTCCAGTTTTATCCAGACCCTCTCCATCGGACTGACGCACATCTTTGGCAGCCTTGCGGTTCTTGAGCGAACGCTCTTTACCAATGGGTCCAGGTTTATATTCTTTGTGCTCCAGAGGAGGGATGTCAGGTAACTGCAGAGGAGAAATTGATTTTTTTTAAATGAGGTTCATTATTCACGTATATACAAAAACAAATTTGGGACCACTAATGAAAATGTTTCTATTTTGCATATCAGCACAACAATTTGTCCCCCTTTTGGGCAAATTTCACAGCCCTGTGCCACATATCTCGCAAACATACAAATATTGTTTCACTTGGAAATTCTGCTGCATTATGTGATGCAAATTCTGTTGCACGTTGTATATACAGGTCCGTCTATAGACAAAAGCAGGGACTACCTTCTGAGGTTTGACAGGTCCAGCGCGGGGCTGTTTTTGTCTCTGCTCTTTGGGTTCGGGTAGTTTATTATCAGAGGTTTTCTCTAGCAGGGTGGGTACACCATCACTCTCAGTGCTGCCTGCTGAAGAGGGGGCACCAAACTGGATGCTGTCCATACCCAGATCAACCCCAGTGTCTGTGCCAGCTTTCACACCCTAAAAAAAAAAACCCACACACACACACACCACCACTTACTAAAGTTCAGAATATCAAAATGGTGCTGTCAGCCCGTTACAATATTAACCCTTGTTTAATTCTTATTCAAATATTCAAATATCCTTTCACACCTCAGGTGTAACAGTCCCAGTAAATGAAGTAAGGGGTTTGTTCCAGGCACTGACAGAGGGAGGCTGGGGAGGGCTGATAGGTCCAACTACAATAGAAAGAGAAATGGGACAACCATCAGATACAGAACTGTTGTTAAAATTAAATCAAAGAAAATATATGTCAAGAAGAAAAACTCCCTGCTCTTAATTTCTTAGTTTTTCAAGAAACTATTCAAGTAACATTAATAAAGACAGTATGCGGTGTAAGTAAACATGGCTTTAAGTTGAGACACTTACGTTTCTTGACATCAGAGAGAACAGTGGAGCCAGCCACCTTGTTCTCCCACAGTTCAGTACCCAGGGTGTTGTGCGTCTGACTCTTGGCAGAGAAGTCTACAGATGCAGGAGCCAGAGGTGCAACAGCACCCTCAAGAGGCTGGGGTGGGCTAGTGCTCTGATTAGAGGCAGGCAGATTGTGCTGTGACACAGACATAGCTGGCTGTGGTTGAGGCTGCTGCAGGACAGACTGGGGCTGTGGAGCTGGGGCTGATGGTTGCTGCTGCTGCCCTGCTGCCATTCCTTGCTGCTGCTGCTGTTGTTTTTTGGCAAACCGTGGAGGAAGTTTAGAACCGCCACCTCCCCTGCCCTTCTCTCCAGAGCCCTTTTTACTCCAGTTCTGCAAAGCATTTGGACAGACATAGAAGATATCAGATGACATTTTGGCATTGTACCAACTGTCATGGTTCAGTGCATGCAATACATGAATGCTAACTGACAATACTAAATTAATAAAATAATAAATTATTGAGTTCCTCTTCTTTCCACACCTGTGTAGTCTGCTCTTCTTTCTTCCTTCGTTCCTCATCCTGCAAACGTTTCTGCTGTTTCCGTGAAACAACCTCTGTGAACCCATCATCGGTAGTGTTCGACTGAGGGTCCTCCAGCGTTGTGACTTCTGGGTGGTCATCAATGATCACTACACCTGTGGAAGAGAAAAGAGAACAAATGAGTTTCAAACAACTTAATTCAGTTTACCAATATTAAGACTTAGTAATACAATAATACAACCCCAAATCCAGAAAAGTTGGGACATTTTGTAAAATGTATATAAAATAATGAGGATTTGAGGAATGAGATTTGTTAATTTTTATTTATTTATTTAACTGACAAAAGAACAAAAATAAATCAAATGATTCCACTGACCAAATTAATTGTATTTTGTAAATATAAAGAAATATTGATTCTGATGGCTGCAACACACTACAAAAAAGACAGACAAAATAAAAGTGAAAAGACTATAGAATATCCAAGTTAAACTGTTTTAAACGAGTTCACAATTAGCAGGCAAACTGGTAATAGGTTAGATCGTGTTTGGGTATAAAATGGGCATCCACCAAAGACTCGGTCTTTGCAAGCAAAGATGGGTCATGGCTCACCACTTTATGGCAAATTTCATGAGAATTGTCAAACAATTCAAATATCACAATTCTCAATGCAAGTTTGCAAAGTATTTAGATCTTTCACCAACTACCATACGTATTGTGATAAGATTCAGGGGAATCCGGAGAAATCTCAGTCTGTGTAGTGCAAGGCAGGAGATCTCCGTTGAATATGTGTGACCTTCAAGGCCTCAGTTGGCATTGCACGAGAAACTGTCATGCTTCTGTTAAATACAGCCACATGGGCTCGGGAGTTCTTTGGAAAACCGTTGTCACTTAACACAAGGGCTGCACAATACTTGAAAAATATGATTGTTTAAGCTTGTTTTTGGAAAAAAGTTTCGGAGTGCTCAGAGACGAAAAGGACCATCCAGAATTTCATCAGTGACAGGTGCAGAAGCAAATATCTGTCATAGTATCGGGGAGCATCAGTGCAAAAGTTATGGGTGACTTGCATATGTGCGAAGGTACCATTGATGTGGTGGCACAGAGACGTATACCGCCATCAAGATGACATCTTTTCTGGGAAGCAAGACAATGCGAGGCCTAATTCTTCACATGCTAAAAAGTGGTTTCTAGACACTCTACACCAGTGTTCTTCAAACCTGCTCCTTCAATGATTCTCCTTTTTATGATGAGACAGATCTGGACTGCAGGTAGTCAAGCACATCCCTTCTATGGTGTAGAGCAGTGTTCTTGAGCCCTGCTCCTGAAAGACCCCCAACACTGCACGTTTTCTTTGTCTCCCTAATCATACACACCTGATTCAAATCATCAGCTCATTATCACATGGGTTAATGAGCTGATGAGTTGAATCAGGTGTGTTTGGTTAGGGAGATAGAAGGGATGTGCTTGACTACCTGCAGTCCAGATCTGTCTCATCATAAAAAGGAGAATCAGACAATGATGACCAGACTGTTTAGAAGCTGTCATGTATCAGTCGAGATTGGGCAAAAATTCCACTTGCAGTTAGTATCCTCATTTGTCAGTTAAATAAAGGTTAAAGAGAATTAACAAATGACAAGATTTTAGATTTTATTGCATTTTACAAAATGATCCAACTTTTCTGGATTTGGGGTTGTAATATTAAACCTTCTTGCTTGGAGCGAATCAGCTAGCTAAAACGCCAGGGTTAGAGTCACTAAAAATGGTCTATTAATTACTGTGAAAAACAGGTTGCTACTGGGTGCAACTACTGCAATATAGACAAAAGTCTTGAATACTCACTGGCATAATTGTTGAGATCAAACTGAGACAAAGCATTTTCTTTCTCTTTGGGTTTTTTGACTGCTTGTTTTGCTTCCTCTTTCCGGCGGCTGGGTGCTTGATCTTTTCCAGCCTTTTGACCTGTACCAGCCTGAGTGGCCTCTGCATTCTGAGCAGCAGCACTGCAGGGAATAGAGAAAATATTAGCTCATCAGAAAATCTGAGCAAGGCAGATTTAAATAATATGTTTCCAATAATGTTTTAATAAAGCAGGAAGCCATGAAAAGCTGAAGTATACACGGACCATATATCCAGTTGCTTAATTTTAAGATGGTGCTGCATGAGTTTGTTCTGAAATGCAATTCTTAACTTTAGGCAGGGGTGTGCAATCCTGCTTATGCCAACATCTTGTAGAGTTTAGCTCAAACTAGTAGGGCTGTAACGTTATGCGATATGAAACCAAAATCGCAACACTCAGATTCACGAACCTGTGTCGCGGTGTGAGAAGGCAGAATCGCGACACACCCCTTCCAACTCCCATAGTTATCTTTCCTGTCCAGATCCAATGCTACCACATCTTTAAATACTATGAGCATTATTTGAAGTTAACATTATAAAATACATAGACCTACTACACCACAAAACTAGGTGAGTATCAATTTTTTAAAATTGGGCAATTCCAGTGTTATGGACATATACAAAACTTGAAATATAAATTCTCAGAAAATGCATTTAATACCAATATACTGAAACGTCTGTTTATATATCCATACTCCCTGCCATACTCCCTTAATAAAGGAATCCAGACATTAAAAAAATATCAGTCTACACATGCGTTTTATATTTAATATGAGGGAAAAATACATGCGTTACAGACGTGACAAAAAAATCTTTAACTTTTAGGTGGCAAATATTTTTTTGTAATTCTGTGAGTTACACTGCGCAAACCAAAAGTAAAACTATCCACCGGATGAAGGGTTGGCTCTCCACGGAACATAAAATTTATTTTATTTTTCGTGTTCGCATTTATGAGGAAAAAACAATGTTACGGACGTGAGCGTTCTGAAAGCAGCACTAAAAGACTGCTTCAAAACTTTCACAGAGACCTCAAACAGAAAGCACAAAGCCTTTCTTTAAAGTGAATTTCGTTTTGTATTAATTGTATCTTAATTTTAATCAATGTTTCATCAACCAATTGCCTGGATTTAAAGGACAAGTTCGGTATTTTACACTTAAAGCCCTGTTTACAGATCGTTTCTGATGAAATAGAACGGTTAAGATTAAAATTTGGACACATGCTGCTGTCCCGAGAATTTTAGGTTTATTTCGCTTTCCCCCCCACCTACAGAATGGCTGCATAGGTGCACTCGAACATATCCTTCCTAAAACGCATTAAACTTTCGTTTACAAAGAGATGAAACTCACAGAGTGGTCAGGAGTGTTCACTGATATGCTCATACAAAAATCGCTACAAAATATGCTTTCCAACAGGTGTTTTACCATTCGTTGTAAAACTGTGGATCTATTTTTCCAAACGTCTCACACCCGTAGATTCTTCCGTTGAGAGCTTGAATAATAGACACTCCAGCCCAGTTGGTGGCGATAATGCACCTTTGCCAATTGCAAGCAAACCACTGGCATTTCATTGAATACACAGAAGAAGCCGAAGAAGAAGCGGCGGAGTAATACCGTACCTCACACAACTCTTTCAATACAAGTCAATGGAGTTGGACAAAAACTACGATAAAACCTGTTGGAAAGCATATTTTGCAGCGATTTTTGTATGAGCATATCAGTGAACACCCCTGACCACTCGGTGAGTTTCATCTCTTTGTAAACGAAAGTTTAATGCGTTTTAGGAAGGATATGTTCGAGTGCACCTATGCAGCCATTCTGTAGGTGGGGGGGAAAGCGAAATAAACCTAAAATTCTCGGGACAGCAGCATGTGTCAATTTTAATCTTAACCATTCTATTTCATCAGAAACGATCTGTAAACAGGGCTTTAAGTGTAAAATACCGAACTTGTCCTTTAATAAATGAGAAGTAAATATAGCAGACAATAGATAATCACGACACGGAGTCGCCGGCATGTGAACTGGAGATCGTCTCAAATGAACCAAAACTCAGCGTATAAGGTAGCCTACTTGCCTCACAGACCTGAGAAATATATCTATAGAAAACTTGAAATATCTACTTTTAAACAGAACAATTCAAAACAAAAGAAAACAGACTGCTCTCTGCTTATGTTATCCGAAATGTGCATTTCTCTCTGGCGCGTTCACTACATGCGAAGATTGCGAGTCAGCATCGTCAACTTCATCTTTGCAGCCAACACTGATACAGAAAACACTTGTTTATTAATAAACAATTAAAATGTCTCTTTGCTATATTTGACATTCATCATCATTACTTTTACCAGTTCTTTGTGACAGCTTTTAGGTGCTTTATTGGCAGCGCCACCCTTACATGTTACATGAGCACCACCGCATCAGCATATGCGCCTCTTTTCGGTTGTTGAAAACGAGGGGTTCACGTATTTACTTAGAGTGCTCGAGCCCTGTTATGCAAGTCGGGCGCATTTCTCTCAAAATGTGCTACCAAAACTTCTGGAGAAAACAAAGGCTAAGGTGGAGGAAGGGTTGAGTACTGCCTGTTTCATGGAATACTGAAGACTGAATTAGCTGGTTCAGATGTTTAATTTAGGGTTGGTGCTAAACTAACGCACAGTGGCCGTCCAGGATTAAATTTGAAGTATAAGCAAAGTAATACTGGTGTTTGCTTTAAAGCATAACAGATAGATTTTTCACCTATAAACTGCTATATTAAAACTCAGAATCTCTACTTCCTGGGACAACGCAGTTCAGGACTCACCCCCTGCGTCCCGATTTGGCTCCAGATCCTCCCCTTCTCTCGCTCTTGCCCCCAGGGTAGCCTCGACCTGTTTTAGGCCCACTATTTCCCCGGCGGTTCTGACGATCGACAGGCCGCTGGCTGGAGAAGCTCCTCTTGGCTGCTGAGGCCAACTCCCGTTTTGGGATTGCCACACTTTCTGTGGGTGATTTGCTTTGTCCCCCAGAGATCGGTGTGGGCACAGAGGAGGAGGAAGTGGTGGCGGTCATGGCCGCTTCAAGTTGCTTCTTGTCCTCTCGCTCTCTCCGTTCGTTGAAGTCACTACTCTCAGAGGCAGTCTCCCACTCCTCGTTGGCCTGGTCAGAAGAGTTCTGATTAGACAAGTCTGGTGATTTGCTGCCAGCAGCAACTACAGTTGTGGCTCCCATTTCAGGAACAACCGTTTCTGTGACAGGAAGTTCAGGCGAAGTCACATCAGGAGTGAGAGAAGGTGCTGTAGTGGCATCAACCACTCTCTCGGGCAAAGTGACCAGAGTTCCAGGAGCTTTAGACCGTGTCGGGGAGACAGACGTAGGTATTGGCATTCCAGGTGTAGTTTCACCAGCAAAAACTGCTGCTTCACGTTCTTTAAGCCTCCGAAATCGTGGGGGCTTGTCCTGTCTGGGTGGACGGGCTGCCCTTGGTCTCCGGGGCCTCTCCCTCATGCTTTGTCCACCCTCTCCGATCTTCTTATTATCATACTTGGCATGACGTCGTTCGGAGGGTGTGCTATCAGTGCGTGAGGTCTCAGCTTCCTCTGGTCGAAATGTCTCCATGGGCTTCGAGGGCCACTGTGAGCCCTCTTTGACAACAGCCCGACGGAAAGGAGCAGATCTGTGGCAACCTCGTTCCCTGCCACCACCTCGCCTACTGTGCAAACCACCCTTCCCTCGGCGTGCGGCCTCACCCTTTAACAGAAAACCTGGTTTAGGTCGCCCATCCTCATCCCGAGACACAGGTTTTTCCAAAATAGGTCCAGCTGCAAATCCGGAGGCAGATTTAGATGATCGTGATTCCGTCAGCTCGCGACGAATCGGTCTGCTTGGTTTGGCGCTGGGCTCGCGATCTGATGCTCCGGTGTCACTGGCAGATTCTCTACCTTCACTTTCAGAATCTGTGTCCGAGCCTCGTCTGCGTCTGCGCTTGGGCAAGACTTCGAAATCTGAGCTCTCACTACGGGTTTCACTCTCTTCACGGCAGCGGAACCCAGCAGTCCCCGTGGCACTTAATGGCAAGTCTGAGCGTGATCGCGGCTCTCTGTATGGGTAGTCCCCTCGACTCCGACCACGGCTACCTCGGCCCCTCCCACCATAGCTGCCTCTGTAACTCCGGCCACGGGAATAGTACTCTCCTCGACCGCGGCCTTTATAATCAGATGGCCAGTCCTTCTCTCTTTCTGCTTCTCTGTCCCTCTCTCGGTCACGTTCTCTATCTCGCTCCCTCTCGTCTCTGCGATAAGATCTGGGAGGGAGGTTGGACTCTTTGCGAGATGGTAGTTTGGGTTCAGGACGTTTGTCATTAGTTGGAGGCATGTCTGACTTTTCCTCAGGAGCAGTTGAGACTGTAGAAACTACCGTTGTCTGAAGATCTCTGGATTTTGCTCCACCAGTCGCTACTCCCACTTCAGGTTCTACCACTACTTTCTTCCCATCACCAGATGGCTTCAGTCCTTCTTTCAGTCCTGCTTCTACAGCAGCTGAAGGAACACCTTTGTAAGTAGCGCCCTCTTTTTTGGATCGTTCACCTCGCTGCTCTTCTTTCTCTCTTCTCTGTTCCCTCTCTTCCTTCATGTCTCGTAGTACAGGTTTCTTAATAGGTCCAGATCTCCTGACTGGCCGCTCCCCTCCAGGACCCTCTCTCCTCCCGGATCCAGATCCACGGGATCCCCAGCGCATTTCTGACTTCTGCTTGCTGGGCGCCGGTAAAATAAGCTTTTCAGTTTTGTGCATACCATCATTAGACACAGGAGGAGTGGAACGGCTGTTGTTCACAGGCCCTTGACCAAAAGGCTCCTTTCTGGACTTGTCCTCAGGTCTTTCCACAGTATCAGGAAGGTCCAGGGTTTTCTGTGCTATGATAAGTCCTTCAAATCTGGGCTCTTCCAGTTTCAAAGAGTGACTGGAGCCTTGAGAGATACTCCGTTTCAATACAGCCTGTCCAATGGCTTCGACCTCATCTGCACCAGAGAGGTTAACCTCCTCAGGTTCAAAGGAGGGGATGACTGGTGTTCTGTCAGTCTGTAAGAGACCTGGTACCTCTTCGGTAATACGACTAAAAGCAGATAAGGTTTCAGATGAATCCCTGAAGAAGTCACTTTTGCCCCGGGGCTCCAGTGGGCTATGCTCCTGAGGGTAGACACCTGATAGACCTCTATCCAGCTCTAGACCAGCATCCAATCTAAGAGGGGACGAGGAAAACAACAGAAAAACATCTTAGCACTTGATCAACAGGTTATTTCTAACAGTGGGGGAAATCGTATAACTACATTTTTGTTCTAAAACACTGCAGTCTCTCACCTTGGCTCCTTGCCATCTTCTCGTCCTTTAGCAGTGGCAGAGGAAGGCAGGGGCTCTGTTGGGGGATATGGGTCAGAACCCCAAACCATTCGAGGCTCACTGGTAACTCCGTGTTCTCTGATTGGTCGGGTCAGATGATCAAAAGTGTCTGATCCAGAGCTGCTGTTGTCTGCAGGCTCTCGTCGTACCAGCTGCTTAGGCATTCTCCCTGATGATGAAAAATAAAAGTTACTACGACTGCAGATATAGAATGCAACAAAACAATTGCTCCAAAACAAAAATTGTCTGAAATAATGTTTTTCACAATACTAAAACTGGAGACGTATTTTAAAAGAAAAAAATGGAGGAAGTGAAAGAGCATAAGATGAAATGAGAAAATGTGTTACTGTATATTTTAATAGTTTCCAGTGATTGGGTTTGTTACCTAGTTACTAGGAAAGGAAACAATTTCAGTTTGCAAGAAATACCGGGGTGCATAGGAGGCATGTCTATTGGTGGCCGTCCAGACATCATACGAGGATCCATATAAGATTGCATCATTAGCCAGCGTGGGTCAAAGCCCATCGAGGCTAGGTGTTGGTGGTGGGGGCCAAGAGGTTGGTATAGGGATCTGTGCTGAGGGGGAACAGAACCCCCTGAGGGAGAGACCGGACCCCCTCCACCTTGCTGCTGCTGCTGTTGCTGCTGCCACTGTTGTTGTTTAAGCTGTTCCTAAAGAATTTAAGAGGAATTTTTTTTTTACTACATTAAAGCAGGAATTACTACAAAGAACTTTGATAATATCCGACAGGTGACCTGAACAAACTATAAATGTTCATCTTTTACAGGGTTCAAACTAAAGTTGATGCTTTAAAGGAAGCAGGCAACAAACAAAGCTAGGACAGTGTGTGAGCACCTGTTGTCTAAGGAACCTGGGTGGCAAAGACTTCTGGAACTGTTTTGAGTATCCAGAGGTGACAGAAGGGCGAACAGCAGTCCCTGTCTCCCCCTCATTTTCCAGTTGAGATGGAAGAGGTGTATCTTCATTAACAGAATGATCCAGTCTGGACAAAGACAACTGAGGCTCCTCAACTGAAACAAAAAAAAAGTGACAATTTTAAATCTAAAACTAGCAAACTGTATAAGAATAATTACACATCAGCCAGAAGATTTTATCCCAAGTGACAGGGAATTGAACCAATGACCTTGGCGTTGCTAGTGCCATGCACTATTTTGAGCTACACTACAGGAAAAGTCCATCCCAATTTATAGTATGCATCAAACCAGGTGAGCGCAATTAAAGGGTTAGTTCACCCAAAAATGAAAATTCTGTCAGTAATTACTCACCCTCATGTTGTTCCAACCCCGTAAGACCTTCGTTCATCTTCGGAACACAAATTAAGATATTTTTTATTAAATCTGACAGCTGGATCACTCCTCCATAAGCTTCTAAAACGTTATAACTTGCTGGCCCAGAAAATACATTAAAGACATCGTTAATATAGTCCAAGTGACTCCAGTAGCTCAATCTTAAGTTTATAAAGCGACGAGAATACTTTTTGTGCGCAAAAAAACAACAAAAATAACGACTTTATTCCACTATTCATTTCCTTCTCTCTGGGCCTTGAGTTTTTTCACATAGTATAACTGCGCAGCGCATCTGTGTTGTACGTCACACGTAGGCTCACTATTGGCCGACGCTGGTCATATGTGTGATGCGTGTGACGTATAACACAGAAGCGCTACGCAGTTACACTACGTGAAAAAACTCGAGGCCCAGAGAGAAGGAAATGAATAGTAGAATAAAGTTGTTATTTTTGCGCACAAAAAGTATTCTCGTCGCTTTATAAACTTAAGATTGAGCCACTGTAGTCACTTGGACTATATTAACAATGTCTTTAATGCATTTTCTGGGCCAGCAAGTTATAATGTCTTAGAAGCCTATGGAGGAGTGAGCCAGCTCTCAGATTTAATCAAAAATATCTTAATTTGTGTTCCGAAGATGAACAAAGGTCTTACGGGGTTGGAACAACATGAGGGTGAGTAATTACTGACAGAATTTTCATTTTTGGATGAACTAACCCTTTAAGGTTCTTGTCACACTTGCTTTGTGTGGTTCAAACAAGATTTTACACCCTACCCTGGCTGGTCTTATTTTCACATTGTACATTAAACCATTTGATTCTTTAGATTTACAACTAAAGCTTCACTGCAATAGAAAGCCATTTGAGTTTATACACCGCAATTTGTATTGCTATACATGCAGAGGTACATTTTTGGAGACAAACCTCTATGCGAAATGCACTCGGTGTAATAACAGTGATGCTTTCAATCCATTTACCTCTGGGCTCCTCAGCACTGAAGTAGTCTCTCGTTGGTTGTCTATCCACTTGTCTATGCACCTCCTCACTTACAGCAGTATCAACCTTGCTTTGGAGTTCTGGGGCAGTCCTATGAACAGGAGGGCTAGGTTGCCGAGTAAGAAATTGTGGCACCTCCTCCACAGTGGGCTCTGTCCTTTGATGGTTTGGCATGGGAAGGCAGGGTTGCTGTGCAGGGGGAGGTGGTGCAGGCTGAGGGGGTGGAGTTTCAGCAGGTTGTTTAGGCACAGTTTCAGTCACTTCCTGGTGGTCATCGTGAGCTTGCGTAGTTGGTTTAGAGGTTTCTGTAGTTGAAGGTCGACGTTTCTCCTCCAGTTGTTTGAGTTTCTCTTTGCAGGCAGCAAGTCTCTGTTCTTCCATGCGCCGTTCCTCCTCCTCACGCCGTCTGCGAGCACGCTCTACTGCTTCCGAGAGCTCTGACTGCTTCTTCCGTTTCTGTCGCCATGCTTCCGTTTCCTCCTCACCAGCAGGGGGTGCTGAAGTGGCCAGCTTTGAAACACGTGGGCCACCACTTCCCAAAGAACGTCCAACAGTTTGTCCCTGTACAATACATTTTTTTTTTATTATAGACAAAAAAACAAAGCAGCTAAAAAAAAAGAAATACGTTTTCAGCTAACTTTGTCAATTCCGAGACTACTGTCCCAGTGCACGCCATACCTGTTGATCCATCTTGCTATAATGGACAAGATTGCCAGGGGAGGGAGCCCTGGGATCTCCACTTTCCACCCATGAACTCTTGCCATCACTCCTCTCCTCTGCTCCTTCTTTCCATCCCTCCTGGACATCAATTTTTCTTGTTCGCATACGATCAACTTTAGTCATCCACTCCCTGTGTTTTTGCAAGAAAGTTTTATAGGACCAGTTTTCACTATACCCTAACATGTTCTGCAATTTTTTTTTTTTTTTACAAAGATGAGTGCTCACCAGCCATCGCCTTTCTCCTTAGCTGAATGGTTCTCCTCATCATCACTAAAGTTCAGTTTCTCAGTATAGTCAACTTCCATCTGGGCACCTAAATAAGACAAAAAATTGTGACTCAATGGACAATGATTTAAATATGAAATAAAATGTGGCAATACCTAATAAGCCTGGGAATTAAAAACTTGATAATCCTTTAATTTTATTATTTTGTACTTATCTTCTGGTACACACCCATGACCTTCCAAATGTAAGACCACTCATAACATGAAGTACCGACATTGTTGCAAAAATGGATGCTTTGCATTACGAGTTAAAAACTGACAACAGGTATTGACTATAAATTCTGACTGGATGAGCCACATTTAAAGAAGCTGAATTCTGAATTCAATGATTCCCATTTTGTGTCAAGCCGATAGGCATGTGGCTATCTGTCAAGATATAAATGGTTTAGCAACCTCTAACTGAGACATTTCTACTGTTGCACTGTACATCCCCACCTAACCCTACCACAAACTATATAAAAAAAAAAAATTATATATATATATATATATATATATATATATATATATATATATATATACACACATATATATATACACACACACACACACACACACACACACACACACACACACACACACACACACACACACACACACACACACACACACACACACACACACACACACACACACACACACACATATATATATATATATATACATATACACACACACACACACACACACACATATATACGTATATATATATATATATATACACAATGGTCACTCTCACCTGCCCAACCCTCATCAGCATCAGTGTCCAGATTGTCTAGCTCCTTTAGTTCAGTGGCACTAACAATTGATGGCCTGTCTGGATCCTGATGCCATGGCTGAGAGGGAGGTTGTGCGGGTCTTCCAGACCGTGGACCCCTAAGTGGAGAAGAGAGAAAAACGTGAGAAAGCAAGAATTTACAAAGCTTCTAATGTCCTGGAAGTATCCCAAAATACCAAATTGTCTTGTTTAATAGAAATTGTCTTTCAACTGCTTCCACTTTCAACTTTTCCATCTAAAGCAAGTTAAGTTTAGTTTCAGACCTTATGGGACCACTTACTTAGACATCTCTGGTGGTCCAGGGTATCTAAAGCTGCCTTGTACAGGAGGAAAGGGCCCTCGAGGGTAAGCATTAAACATCTGAAAAGATGCACACATTAAAATAGCACTGCCAAATGCACTTCACAAAATCAGTACCAGCCAGAAAAATATATAGTAGCATGCCACATTTCAGGAGGCAGAAGAAATGATAAACAATGGTTAAATAACAATCACTCACATATGGCGGCATCATGCTCCTGAACTGGGCAG
>NC_140220.1:23155169-23230727 GCF_951802725.1 Rutilus rutilus | reverse complement strand
ACCAACCAGCAGACCGATCTCGTTGCACAGCATGCTGTTTGGGTTGTTCTGAAATGCTTGAGCAAAGTCTGTCGTCAAAGTGGTTCAGTATAATTACCTCCCAAAACTGTCTTATACAAATGTGCTCCCAAAGAGCAGCATCTGCCTCTGAAAGCAAGAGAACTTATGTACGAAACTGTTATATACAGTGGCTTCTCCTATTGCAGCAACTTCCATTTTTCTTGGTGATATTTAACGCCGGTTTTTCAAGAAGTGACGATTTTGTTATCTTCTACTCACTGGATGGAAATGGTGCTTTAAAACTGGGTTATGGGTATCGGAATGGATAAAGAAAACAAAAACAAAATAAAGCCTAATTGGACAGAGGAGGAGAAATGCATTCTTGACAAATATGGTAAAAGAAAAACAATTTTGAAAAGCAAACTAAATCCCAATGTAACTGCGGGAACTTGACCGTTGCGTTTAAATGACGGGAAAGATCCCCCGCAACCCGGTGAACCACTCTGCTGACAGACGATTTATGCACGTGGAAAACATCTCCCACTACCGTCTGAAAACTCCCAGTTGCAAAAAAATGCAGTGCTATGAGCAGTTGTAACACTGCAGGTAGAGTGGTTGCGATGTGTGAAATGGTCAAGGTCGCCGTCTAGTTTGTTAGCGATGTCTAATATTGTGTGTCAATCAAATCAGTATTCTTGCAACAATTTTATCACTACGATGGTCCAAAGGGTTCTCCCTATCCCTAAAAATTCTTCTAGGCACATAATGATCTTCAGCTGGTTCCATAAATTCAGCCATGTCGTCTTATTTTTGTCCGCGTTACTCTTAAGGTTACGATTTCCAAACCTTAAGTTATACCTAGGAAAATGACCGTTAAGGGGTTTTATGCAACACTTAACGCTTTTTAAGGGATTACTTAAGTGAAAAAATGGCATTTAAGGGAAATTCTAAGTGTTTATGCGTTTCACTTAAAGAAACCCTTAAAGGGTTACTTCAGGATTTAGCATTAAGCTTTGTATTAGTAGAAAACCTGTAGTATTTTCGAATTACCGTGCTTTCCACCCTCATATCCCCCTGAGACAAGAGATTTATGTATTTTTTGTCTGGAAAAAATCCTCCGATGACGCAAAAATCGTCATTTTGCGTCATCGGAGGATTTTCTGGTCAGAGGCTAAAGACTACAGCCAGTAGATGGCGTTGTTCCGCATGTTTTCAGCCCGCCCATAGAGGAAGGGATCTCACTCACAGAATGTACACACAGTGTCAGCTGTCTTTCTTTGGAAGCTAAGCTAGTAGGCTCTTGTTCTGTGGAGAAAGCTGAATAGTAGGAGAAAGCTGAGTAAGTAGGGGTAAACAACAACATCCTCCTTTTCCCGGACTTGTCCGACGGGCGAGATCGTTCAAAATGTACGGGATTCAGCTTTTGCGTTCTGCGGTCGCCATTCATTGTTTACATGCACATGCACCTTTTGTTTCAATCTAACTGAATTCATTCCGATTGGTGAATCTGAATGTAGTGTTTACATGAACGCTAAACAAGTGATCGGTTGATGTGCGTTTTACCATTGCTAAGAAAATTCCCGCTCCTCCGTGAGAGATGCGAGACCCGGCGCGTCTCAGCAATGACGCCACCGGCCTCGCGCCGTTCTCACCGCGGCCGTCAGCCTCATCCTGCTCGCCACAGTAAACATGATGAATGGCGACTGTAGAACGCAAAAGCTGAATCCCGGACATTTTGGCCCATCTCTAAATCACTGGCAAACTCATCACGTAGGCTAGCCTTGTTGTTTTCAACTACGCACTCTTACCGGTAGGCGTGGCCTCCTAAGGCAGTGAAGCAAGTGCATTCTGGGAGTTGTTGTCTTTCATCCACATAAGACAAAAATGCATTTTCTGGCTTTTCTCGGTCTAGAAAGCTCCAAATTCAAAAATTTATTCACATTTCTTCTACTTAAATGACCTATTTTAAATACACATTCATCTTCCCAGAGGTGAAGTATCCCTTTAAGTAACACTTTTTTCTGCAACACCCTTAGGTTTAAGGAAAACACTCAAGGTGCTTTATACAACCGGGCAAAGGCCCTTACTTGCAGAAAATAAAGATTAAGTGCACAATCAGTCTTTTATTAAACTTTCCAACTTCCTGCTTGAGGCAGAATCTTATATGCTGAATATATTTTACACACACTAATGATTTCAAAATATCGACCAATTAGCCTGGCCAACATACAGTATCTGTCTATTACTAGTTGCGTATCATTAAAGCAGATGGACTGCAAAGGGAGTCAAAACTCTACATCTTTAAATCTCAGTAGTTTAAATCAATGATGCATATCATGTTGCCATGCTAATGTCAGTGTAGATAGTGAATTGACAGTAAGGGGGGGTGTGCGCAGAAATCTACAGTGAGCCACATGGGGCTCCATTCATAATTGATGTGGTGCGAGTCCTTATGCCAAGACAGCACAGTAGAAGCAACACGGTCACCTCAACATGTCCATACACAATACTGGTCTGCTCACTAAGAAATGTGAATGCCACACTGTATCTTCATAACTATTTATTTATTGTGCTATCCAGAACAGAATAAATTAACACTAAAATCTTAAAAAGCTGTTAGAAATTCACAGTTTTAATATGAAATCAAACAATGAATGCTGAAGCAATGAGTATCAATTTTTAAACAGTTGATCACCTCTAGGACAGAGTTAAAAGGGAAATCTTATGACAAATCAAATTAGGGGTGCAATATTATGTATATCTATGCTGCTAACATCGTAATATTGTTTTAACGATGTGCGATCTGACATCAAGTAGCCCATGTACCTCAGTTTACAAACAGACCTAGAGAGTGCACTCATACACTACCTGATGTAGTCTAATAGGTTGGACTAGTCCACTTGCGTATTTTTCAATATTCAAGATGGGGGCAAAAATACCTCTGTATGACTTATATTTATATCACTTAACAGTTCATTAATATCACATGAAAAGTGCAGTTTCTCTTTCAAATATCAACATGATTACAAACGTGATTTAGATTTTATACAACAATTTAATAAACAAGAAGTTAATATTGAGTGACTCACATTTTAGACACAATAATGCCTGATTTTGCTCTATTACACCAACGAAAATAACTCCAAAGCCACAGGACTGTTTTGAGTCTCTGAGAAACACATGGCAGTGAAAGAATGAGTCGTTTGAATTAATGCTTCAATGACTCATTAAAGGGACAGTTCACCCAGAAATGTTAATTCTGTCATTAATTACTCACCCATGTCGTTTCAAACCCATAACGACTTTCGTTCATCTTCGGAACACAAAATAAGATCTTTTTGATGAAATCTGAGAGCTTTATGTCCCTCCGTTTACAGCTACCACTTTGACGCTTCAGAAAGTTCATAAAGATCGTAAAACTAATACATGATTTATAAAGCGGTTTTGTCCAAAGTCAAGGCAAACCAATTGGTCAATATTTTGAAATCATTAGTGTAAGTAAAATATATTCAGCACATAAGATTCTGCCTCAAGCAGGAAGTTGGAAAGTTTAATAAAAGACTGATTGTCCACTTAATCTTTTAGTTATTTTCTGCAAGTAAGGGCCTTGGCCTTAAATAAACTTCCCAGTTTGAAGCACTAAATTAAATTTAGTAATGTTTGTGAAACCAGTATAATGGCTATCATTCGCAAATGCTGTGTTTAGGGAGAATTGCTTGCTCACATGCACATTTGTCGGTATCTCCCTGTAGTGAACTTCATTAGTGAACTTATGAACTTCATTTGTCCAAATTTGGCTTGATTGCTTAAGATGAACAGATTGAATTTAGGCTTTTATTCACATATAAACAATCATCTCACACATCAGTAGTGGTAAATGCAAGCTTAAGCATGATCGCTTGACGTGCAAGAACCAACGAGGTTTGTTCTCATGTTACGCAGCACGTTTGAGCTTCTGCAAGAACCAATGAGGTTTGTTCTCGCATGTTCAGTTGAGCTTCTGTTTTTGTTCGCTGACCAATGTTTATGAGAATAAAATACTAATAATGACTCAATTAAATCAGTTCATTATATAACGAAATCAAGTCTCCAGAAAAATTGGACTAGACTGCTCAATTAATTTGGATTAGTTTTACGATCACTTAGGTAACTTTTTGAAGCATCAAAGTGGTAGTTGCGTAGCTGACAACAGGAGGACAAAAAGATCTCCGGTTTACAAGCCATTGGGTAATTAAAGAAATGTTTTAGTCGCCTAGCTTGAGATTGGGTCGCATTATGTGAGTGATTTACTCGCATAGTAGAGGATTGAAAACATCTTCATTTGTGTTCCGAAGATGAACGGAACTTATGGTTTTGGAATGACATGAGGGCAATGAATGATATAATTAAAATTTTTGGTGAACTAACCCTTTAAGGGGCCATTCACATATCGCATCTAAAAACGTGGCGTCTGTCGTTGCTATGCAACCATGAACTGCTCTCTCCACAACACAAGGAAGTTACATAAATTAATTTCCACCACCGAAAACGTAACATTCATTTTACACTAGATAGTTAACCTCTACATCTCATCAGAAAATTCAATTTTGCCACGCTCTGCAGCAGCTGACCACTAAGGAGCGAATGTACAGTGACGTGACAACTGCCAGATTCAAACTGTGCTTTCTTTCGCGCTATGGCTGGCGCTGAGCCAAAGACGGACGCGCTCAGCGTTTGTCATCACAACTATTCAGTGCTTCCACATAATGTTTATTTTAGGTTTCAGACATTTAAATACACAAATTTATAGCAAAATAATACATTTATAGTTTGTAAAATACACAATGGTGTCTATGGAAGCAGAAATAATCCATTCAAACATATTTGCCGACGTGTTTTATTCATATCAGATAGTGCAAGTAACTATACATTTTATTCTATTCTTCTCCCAGTTCAGAATATTTCGGGAGAAACTGATGAATCCACGTGCTGTAATAAATCCAACAGACAGGAATCTCTGAACTGCGGCCCAAACAAACATGGCGGCGCCCATCTCACGTTCCAGATCAAGATCATTTTTAAAGGTTTTTAAACGACAAAAACTCACTTACACGTATTTGAGAATCGGAATAGAAGATAGTTGACGACATGGTAAGCAAGTTTGTTAATATTTAGAAATAAAAGCGCTACATAGGTCATACAGTGCTATTTTGGCTGTGGTGCCGGCTCAACATTGTGATGTCTGTCAGCCATCGAGATGGACGATGGCATCGTCTTTTGGCCCAACCCTAACGCAAAAGACACGATATGTGAACGTCAAATACTTTGTTTGAATGAATCAATTGAAACTCACTCATTAACTGCCACCCACTGGTGGTTATAATTTCACATTTAAAGTATCTTTTATTTTTTAAATAATTTCAAAATATCAATTTAACATTTTAGGTTTAAAACATAAAATATTATTTATGCCTTTGTAGGTTAAATGCATTCATTTCCCTCTGAGCTGCACTACACGGTCTGTGTAACTGCATCCAAATGCCACTTCAGATGCAGCTTCAGTCTTTCCTCTGCATTGCAAAGATGAATTTTGTTGATACTGATTTCATTTGATTGGTAACGGCCCTATTGTGTCTTATTACTCTAATTATTGATTAAATGTAAGAAAGAATGACACAAAAGATGATGCACACATTTAATTAGGTTAATTAATAAAAATACAAGTATTTTATAACGGTAAAAATGCCCATAAAAAGGTAAAAATCTATTTAAACTTATTGGAAAAGATCATTTCTGTCATTGCTACAAACTAACCACCACACAGAATATGAAGAATATCAAAAACTTTAAGTAAAGGTACCAACACAAACACACTCAGCAAAATATTGTCTTATCATTAGAGATATAATTTTGTTCATATTGGACACTCCTAATGTACAAATAGTGCATAAAACTAAAACCATGCAAACCAGCTCCACAAAAAGGAAAAGTCACATGACAAGACAGGAGTAATGAAAGACAAGGTAAAATGAAAGTGAAAGCACTGCAGTCATCTTTTACTTTAGATTATAGCAAATATTTCAATGAGGAAAAATTGTGCGCAGCTTCACCAGCTAAATGCCAACTTCCCTTCAATCCAGACTTCAAGAGCCATCTTCAATACAGCTGTCTGGTTTATTGTAGAAGGAACAAAGGTTAAAGGTAGCTAAACTCAACCGAAGGGACCACACAAAGTCTAGGGTATCATTCAATTGCCTCTTTATTCCATACTGCCAGGAGCCAGAGCCAGACAGATGAGTGGATAAAACCCCCTAAAGAGTGCGAGTCATTTTTGGATGTCTAAGACCAAAATGGTTAAGGCTGGAAAACGTGCCTCTTAGGCACCGAATTCCAGGCTTGTGACACATTTTACTTGCGTTGAAAACAGAGGAACACTAACATACAGTAGGGTGTTGGCCTAGTTGTATTAAGTAATGAAGAACTTGGTCTGAGACGGCGAGATTTCACTTGGTTTCAATTAAAACATCTTTATTCTTTCAACCCCAACCTCTGACATCCATTCACACCCCCACCAGGCCATCTGCCTCCCAAATACATAAGCCAATTGCTGCTTTCCTCTGATATTCCCAAATGTGCAACCAAGCAATCACTGCACTGAGCCGCAGCCCCTGAGGGATGAGTTAAGTCAATATCTTTTCAATAAATTGGTGAGGGGCATTCTTAAGGCAGTGAAGAAAGCAGTCTTAAATGATACCTCACAGCTCAAACAGATCCACAGTTACCAGGACATTTACTTGCTGTTCCTGCAGCTTCATTCCTTTCTTTGCTAAAAACACCCATCAAGGCTGGTCTTGTTTCAACCAATGGTGTCCTTGGTGGCATTTCCTCTTATGAATATGTAGAGTTACTAAGTGGAAGTTAAATGATCAAGTCTTCCTCCACTGATGCTCAAGTATCTATCTGTTGCTGTTGAAAGACTCTGTTGTGCTTTGACCCCAAAAGCTTCTGACTTGCTCAGTTTAATGCCGCTTTCACAAAATCTCATGGATCTACAGTTTCAAGGCCCACAAAATACCATGCATAGAGAAGGAATGAGTAATTTGTGATGTGGATCACACAAGAATGAAGTTTCCATTAAGACAGCTGCTGATGGCAAGTTTAAAGTTTAACCCTTAGAGCCTGACATATGAAACAGTCAGAACATTCAGATAAAAATAAAAATAAAAAAAGTGGAAAGGTGTCGGGACTTCCCTATTCTCAGAATTAGAATAACTTAAAACTTTATTGTCACTGGTGTGAACAGGCCTTTAGTAAGATCATATCGAAATGATTAGTCTTATGATAAAAGCCTGTAGTTTTTATTGTGGAGGCAAGGCATGTAATGTAATGCAATGAAATACAAATGATGATAGAGAGATGTAGAAATAAATGTTCCTATAAAAAATAAACCCATATTTTATACTACATTACAACATGGTTTTTCTAAAAATATGGACAATAAAGCAGCCCTAAGCTGCTTCAGTCCAGTAAATGCTCATCTTGAAATATTACTAACATAGGTTATGTTTACTTCATTCAATATTTCACAGCAAAAAGACATGCACATGACCTGAAGGTAGATTTTTTTTTACAATTATACTAAAAGGCCTTTTTACTTGCGAAAAACGTATGAATCATCAATCAGAAGGAGAAGTTTTTGAGCAAAGTACTGTTGATGATTTAGCAGCTTTCATGCATCAAATATAACAGAATGTAAAGGGTTAAATCACAAGCATATGCTTGAGAAGTCAATATGGTGGGGAATAAGCATGCAGTACTACTGTGTGCATCTTGCATGTGGTAAAGTGGAAGTTGTGGCTGCTCGTTTGCATGCACAGATTTTAATGTTTTGTTCGATGTATCTGTAATAATCATGTGAGCCATCACCTTTGGCTAACCTACCTCTGCACAACCAAGAATAGGACACTGGATAACTAGTGTCTTCCTCATGACTGCGAACTTGCCTTTCAGCTTTAAAATGCAACAATATATAACTACCAAGCTGAGGTCGTGTGGATGCAACAAACATTATTTAACAAATCAAGCCATTTCCCAAATTCAAACAATTTTGCCGACAAAATTGGTCATTTATTAAAATGGGCTGGTCAAGTGGGCCCTGTGAGGTGGCCTCCAAACCCCCATTCTTCCCCCAAATTCTGCCTCCAGCAATCATCTTTCCGCAATGTCTACACTAAACCTGCCCATATTAATGCTGACCTGTGTGAGAGAACAAGAAAACGGGTTTTGTTTGCGTGATTTGTCGTTGCTTATGGCAGTGCTAACATTAGCTAGACTATTCTTTTCTCTTCATACACTACAGCAGCAGCACATTGATTAACCGTTAACATACCTGTCTCCGCCGGTCCCGTCACTCTCTTCAGGAATATCGTTTATTCCGTCCAGAGGGTCTGAGTCCTGGTCCTTTGTATTGTGTTGGAGCGTGTGTGTGTATGTGTGTGAGAGAGGCCGGCTGTGGATTACAAAAGCTCGTGCTATGCTAGTCCCAGCTAGCCGAGCGGTTAGCGACCCACAAAACCTCCTCCACAAAAGAGAGAGAAGCCCTTTTCTCCCTCTCTCTGTCGTTTTCGTTGCGTTTATCTCTGTCTGGTCGCGCGGCCAGTGTGAGGTGAGCAGTAACGGGCGGTTGGCGGTGTCTCGTGCGCTCGAGAGAGGGCCCCGCTCGCGCCGCGGCCTGTCGCACAATCAAAGATGGCAGAGCGCCAATCCACGAGAGCCTGACGTCACCGCGTACAGGCGCTGCGCAGCGTCAGCGACCACACACGCGCCTTTAACATGTAAGACACAGCAGATGGCGTCCTTTATACTGTTCTATCTATTAAAAAACGATCAAACTATTTTCTCTTTCCTGTAATAATACAAATATCAGATTCATTTTTCAATCCAATCATAAAATCTCTCCTAGAGGGAATTCTTTTTGGAATACACTGATATTAATTGGAAAGAAAGAGGCATGGTTAAATCCACATACATTTTGTATGCTGAATAAAGTTAAATAGGTAGGCTACACTTTTAAAATACTTCACAATATCTACGCATGTAAAGCGTCCTTATCAAAATTCATGGAAATTGACAACAAAGGCTCTTTTTGTACTGTACATGAGCCGACTTTTGATTTACAACTGTGATTATCTTTAACATGATTGTGGTCTGATGTTTGTTCTTTTCTTTTTGCCCCAAGAAATGTTAATCATGAATTATCTCTAAAATATGTTATATGTTCTTTCACACACTGAAGCAAAATGCTTGAATATGTGGTGAACATCTACATTTTGCATGGTAAATATTACATCCATAAACAAAAATATGTGTAAACAAAAAATGCTTACCTAATTTATTCTTAATAGAGATGGAGTCGTTGGAGAAGTCCTTAAAGTTGATTAATAACAAAAATAATGATTTTCCCCCCAACTTTATAGAGAAATTCTTTATAATATAATGTCCATGCTATGCTTCACCAAATTCAGTGAATCCTGAATCCTAGGGAAAAGGAAGAAATATTGCTTTTATTTTTTTATCATTCAGATTGTTTACTATGTGATATCTGTCCCTTGAAGCATTCTTTCTGTATGTTGAAACCAGCTATATGACTCATTTTGTTGAAATATAATAATAAAATACTGTTCTGTCTGTTCTAAATTTCTACACAAAAATATCAGTGTACAGTGTGCCACTCATTAAGCAAAAACTCATGTTAGTAATGGTTTTTTTTTTTTTGGACAATGTTCTCCAAATAGGTGCTGTAGTCCTTGGTCTCCTGGAAGAAATTAATGAAATTTGGCTTGGACCCTGACCATTTCTTTAGTGTATGTGGATTTAATAAATATCAAACATTTTATAAATATAATAAATAAATTAAATTAACTGTTGAGAAATAAAAATATTATTATTTTCATTGGCACTTTACATACTATATCACAATTATTAATCTTGAATATGTCTTTTTTCCTGTTAATACGATTTTTAACATCCACCTCCCAATATATTATAATATATTACCTATTATAATATATCTTATTTGCATAGTATGTCGTTCAAGGAATAGCTCTCCCTAAATAATTCTGTCAAGTGCATATGATTTCTTTTTTACTGTGGAACACAAAATATGTGTGGCAGAATGATGGCACTGCTCTCAGGACATTTCACAAAGATTCACTGTTAATTTTATTGTTTTATTTTTCTTATCAATACAACAAATGATAGGGTAATTTGTTCATAATAATACAGTAACATTTTTATATTAATTTGATAAAATTAAAATTGAGTATGCTCAATGGTTAAAAATAGCTTGTGTAGTGCTGAAAAAATTATATTCATACCAATTTCTTTTAATGATCAAAAAGTTTCCATTATTAAATTTATATTTGTTACATTTTTAATTTGCAAATGCAATGATAGCTGGAAGTTATTCAGCTATAATTTACAGAATGTAAGAATCTCACATACTTTTTCTCAGTTACACTTTACCCTAATTGAAGTACACTTGTTATAATGTTAGATTTCATAAAGTATTATTTTTCTGATATATATGATCACTTTGTGGTCACTGGCAATGGTACAAAAGCCCTGATCTTGTCGAGGAGCGATGAAGGGTCTGCTATGAGTGAGTGCAGACTGGCCCTGCTGTAATACAGAGCAGACAGCAGCGCTGCAACAGACACTGAGAATAAGAGTGAATACGAGGAGCGCTGTGACTGCGGCTCAGGTGCACAGCGTGTTTTCAGGGGCTCTGTGACTCTATCCCACTGAGTCAGGATGGCCTGCCGTGCACCTTCCCATCGGCCCGGTCCATGCAAGCGAAACTGGTACGGGGTGCAGGGCCCAAAGATGATGTTCAGAGCCAGTCTAGGGTCTGTCAGGAGCAGCTTCAGGATAGATGGACGGACACCCACTTGTTTAGCCAATTCATCCATGTAGGGGATGTAGTCCACCTGGATGGTGTGTCTCTGGGCGGCCACATACCTGCATGACAGTATGATTAAGAGTCATAAAGATACACTTAAATGACATTTCTACATAACTGTAGAAATTGTGTAAATGCTGTGTTATAGACATGTGAGGTGAAGTGTGGAGAACCTTTGAGTTATTTCGTTCTCTTTTGCTTTAATGTCCTTCATCATTGCACTCATTGGAGGCAGTTTGCACAATCCTATCGAGCATATCACAGTTTGTTACTTACAAAAACTTTTTATGGGTGATTTCATACTCAAAACTCAAAACTGTCAATCCAAAAAGAAAATTAATTGAAAATACAATACATCTTAAGCTCTAGTAGCAAAATTAGTTAGTTTAATTCTACAGGTAAAAACAGAGAAAGGGGGAAAAATGGTCATTACAATTTTGTAATCTAATTTTAATGACCATTTTTCCCCCTGTCTCTGTTTTAAGGTGCAAGAAACCTTTAGTAATATTGTAAGAAGATTTATTATTAGCATCATCTTTAAAGCAACTGTATGTAGTTTTGCTTAAATATTGCTAATGTTTTCATTTAATTTTACACATACACATTCAATCCCTTAGCACACAATGTATGTGTGAAATTAAATGTTGGCGACACGATAGGCCACACAGCACACAATATACATTGGAGAGCATAGACTATTATAAGATAGCAGAGATAGGTTTGCAAGGCTGCAAACTTTCAAAAGTTTACCTGCTATGAGATGCAATATTTGCACGGAAACATTGCTGTCTTTCATAATTAACACTTGCAGGGAGGTCCACTCTGCTGTTGGATGTACTTTTTTCACGTTAGGCGTAAGACTACAACTAACATCAAGACAGTATAAAAATATCATGAAATTCAGTGATAGGATAGTTACAGTAGCATGCTAACGTAACCTGAGCCAAAAAACAATCGCAACTTATATCAAAATTGAATTGGGAATTGGGAACTTATGATCGAAAAACGTCCTTGGTTACTAACGTAACCTCAGTTCCCTGAGATACTGGGAACGAGTATTGATTTGCTAGACGAGATGGGAATGCCTATGGCTGTAAAATCTGGTGAAGGTGGACAGCGAGAACCAGCCGGCCGCCGCACAGATGTCACCAATGGATACTCCACTGGACCACGCCCAAGAAGAGGCCATGCCTCTGATGGAGTGAGCTCTTACTCCGACGGGGCACTGAAGGCCCATAGAAGTGTAAGCTAGCGCAATGGCATCCACTGTCCAGCGGGATAATCTTTGCTTCGTGACCGGATACCCTTTGGTGCGGCCTCCAAAGCACACAAAGAGCTGCTCTGAATGTCTGAACTGGGCAGAGCGCTCGATATATACTCTAAAGGCCCAGAAAGGGCAGAGTAAGTGCAACTTTCGCTCATCTTCCGAAACGGGAAGAGCAGCCAGAGTAATGACCAGTGCTCGGAGTAGAGAGCATTTTAGGCACATAGCCGTGTCTTGGTTTGAGGACAACTTTACAGTCGTTAGGCCCAAACTCAAGGCATGAGCGTGCCCCTTATCCAACAGCTCCTAAAGGGAAGACAGTACCTGTGAAATCTCACAGGACGTCGGGTCTTCACTCTAGACTGCGCACCAGTCGGAGAAGACGGATCATTTAAGGGCATAGAGGCGTCTAGTGGACAGGGCTCTAGCCTCAGAAATAGTGTTTAGGACTCTCAAGGGGAGGTTCATAGGCTCCGATCGAGGGGCCAGAGATGAAGAACCCACAACTCTAGATCGCCAGCACGTCCCTGTCCTTTGAGAAATAAATTGGGCGGTGAGAATTGTCTTCTGAGTCGAAGAAGTCAACCTCTGCCATTCCAAAGACCCTCCAGATCATGTGAACCGTCTGGGGATGGAATGTCCACTCTTCTGTGGACACATTGCCCCGGGATAGCATGTCCGCCCCTTGGTTCAGTCTGCCCAGCATGTGCGATGCTCTCAGTGAGTGCAGATTAAGTTGTGGCGTCTCACTCACCTCGATCTGAGTCCACCTTGATGGTTTATGTAGGACGCCACTACAATGTTGTCCGAGCGGACTAAGATGTGATGTCCTTTCAGGTCTGGTGGGAAGGTTCTGAGGGCTCAACCAGGAGCCAGAAGTCGGCCTGCCCTCGCCCAGAGCTCCCCATTCGTACGGACGGTGGAGAATGAGGGGAGGAGCCGCAGTGATAGCATCAGTCTTTGATGAACGTGGCTTGGCGTGGGCATGGCCCCGGCAAGTGACGTGCTCAGAGGAGTGGCGTTTTAAAACAAACACTGCGAAAAGACGCTCTTTTAGATAGAAATATGCTCTATGTGTCTCACCTGAGTTGAATGAACGTCATTCTTAGTTGTCGAGCTGTCAGCGCTGTACTCATCTGCAGTGCCCTCAGCGCTGTGCTCACTCTCACAGTGCGGGCAGCGCTGGGGCATCCCCTTGCTGCAGGGAGAGTGAGACACATGGGATATGGACCGGCGTGAGCTCACTTAGTCCCGTTCACTTCATTGTTTCCATTGGTCACCGGACTCCATTGTTTCTGCTTCTCATGTTTTGAGAGAAAGAGAACGGTGGAGAATGAGGGGAGGACCGTGGAGGAGGGGACCATAAGCGCAGCAAGGCGAGACTTGTGCTCTCGCAGTGAGAGCGTGCGTCTTTGATGAACGCGGTTTGTGGGGGCAGGCCCGGCAAGCGGCGTGCTCAGAGAAGTGCTGCATTTTGAAACAGACGCTAGAGAAAATATGCTCTTTTAGAGAATATGCTCTCTAAGACTCACCTAATAGTTGCAGGAGAGGAGCGTCATTCTCAGCCGCTTTTATGAGTAGCTTTATCAAGCCGCTGAGTCAGCTTGATCCACTGTAAACTCGGCGTCTCGGAGCATTTAATTTTACGAAGCTCTCGCCACAAGTATATGGCAAAAATGTCTCTTTGGTCTCTAAAGGCCAATTCACAGCAGACCAACATGGACAATTGCCAAAGGTCCTTTCTCAGACATTCCACAACCCAAAAAACACAGTTTGAACATGTTCAATCGGCAAAAACAAGCAGGACCAATGGCAACAAATGTTGTTGCCAATGGTCCAACAAAACCCGATGGTGTCTATTGATGCTGGTCGGTGTCTGTCAGTGGCCTTTAGTCTCTACCATGATGTCCATACTGATAATACTCCTTTGCTAAAGATATGTTGGTGTAACATATTGTGTGACGTACTGCTGTAAAGGAATCCACCCTTTTCATGGAATTTAGTGACGTTTTTTGGGGAGTTTTGCAAAGAAAATGCCATTCGCCTTATAAGAAGTCAGTGAACCATAAATGATTTTGAAACTGATATTTCAAGGTTAAAAACTTACATACAGTTGCTTTAATGGATGAATAATGCACATGATTGAGTAAGATCACCCTGTATGTGTAGGAGGTCAGGAGGTCATGTTTGATACCTTTAAAAACACGTGTGGCCCAGCGCGCTTGCATCTCAGAGATGGGCATAATGGCTCCCAAAGGCTGGATCAGCCCAATCACGGCTAAAGTTGGGCGCTCTAATGCTGGGGGATACACATATTTGTACAGGGATACCTTGTTCTTTGAGACAGGAATTATATGTGAAGACAGAAAGGGGAATGAGAAAGTGTATCCTGTGGCAAACACCACCAGATCAATGTCATCCTCAACTGTGCCATCCTCAAAAACCACACTTGATCCACGAAACTCTTGCACATTCGGCTTGACAGAGACGGTACCGGAGAGGATCCGGTTTGGTAAATCATCGTTGACCATGGGATGTTGGCTGAAAACTCTGTCAGGTGAAAAAAATACACATACACAAAACAAAACTATAGAACACAATATAATATTGAAAAGAGTATGCCGTATTTAACACTGACCAACATCATCAGAGTCTTGTTTCCTCAAGTGTTCACAGTACCTGTGCACAGGCTGCAGCCCATAGAGCTTGTGGTTGAACCGTTTATTGAGTTGATTCTCTCCCAATTTGTTAGAATATCCAACAGGCAACAATCCAAGAAACCACATTAGTGCTCTGTTATTAAACATCATATCGAAAGGAACACCTTTGTCTCCTACACGATTCAATATCCAAGATCCCTTTCGGGTGCTCAGATAAACCTGAAATTAAAGATATGGTTTACCTAAAACTCTAAAATTCTGTCATGATTTACTCACTATCATTTTGGTCTAAATCATTTTCTTCTTAATTACTTTTTTTCTTCTGTGGAACACTCAAGGAGAAATTCTGAAGACGCTCTTTTCCATTCAATGGCAATGAATGTGGACTGCAGCTTACAGTTTTCAAAAACTGACAGAAAGCATAATAAAAGTTTTTCATATGACTGGTGCGCAAGATTTTCTGTGAAAAAAGATTTTTAAAAAATGTCATACAAAGCTATGACTTCAGAATACTTTCAATATAGCAAACGAGTCAAACGAATTATATATATGTTTATGATACTTTTTCAGGACTTATATTTACATTTAATCATTTAGCAAGTGCTTTTATCCAAAGCTACTTACAACTAAGAAGAACAATAGAAGCAATCAAACCAACAATAGGGCAACAATGTGTAAGTGCTATGACTAGTCCCAGTTGGTCTAGCACAGTAAATGTAGCAAGGTTTTTTGATTGTTTATTTTGCTAACACTTTATTTTAGGGTCCAATTCTCACTATTACTAGTTGCTTATTAGCTTGCATATTACTAGTATATTGGCTGTGTATTAGTACTTATAAAGCACATATTAATACCTTATTCTGCATGACCATATTCTGCATCCCTTAATCCTCAATACCTAAACTTAAACACTACAAAAACTACCTTACTAACTATTAATAAGCAGTAAATTAGGAATTTATTGAGGCAAAAGTCTCTTGAATATGTGTTCCCGATACTAAAGTTTTACCTTTATTTTATTATAATAGATATATAGTAAGAGTTAGTGTTAATGGGTCAAGTGACGAAAAGGTGCATCTTCAGCAGTTTCTTGAAAATGTCTAAAGACTCGGCAGCTCAGGTTGAGATTGGTGGGTGATTCCACCAGCTTGGAACAGTCAGGGTAAAGGTCTGTGAAAGTGATTTTGTGCCTCTTTGAGATGGCACCACAAACTGCCGTTCACTTACAGAATGCAAGCTTCTGGAGGGCACATATAGTGTGTTTAAGTAGGGGTGCAGTGCCAGTGGTTGTTCTGAAGGCAAACATCAGTGCCTTGAATTTGATGCGAGCAGCAATTGGCAACCAGTGCAAATTGATGAAGAGAGATGTGATGTGTGCTCTCTTCGGCTCGGCAAAGACCACTGTTGTTGCAGCATTCTGGATCAGTTGCAGGGTTTTTACAGAGCGCTTTATTGCAGTGCATGTAAAACCACCTTCAAAATTTGCTTTTTGTGTTTTGGCGGAACAATTGTTAGGAACATCATAAAGGTGTCAAGGATTTTCATTTTTGGACAAGGTATTCTTTTAAAGTAAAATAAATGTATTGTTTATTATAAATGATAATTTATCAAACAATGTGATTGGTGGGTATTTTACAAAGAAAAATGGACAAATATATGAAGGCTTTAATAAGAGTATAATAATTCAAACACTATAATTATTTATACTGTATTTGTGGCATATCACCTGTTTGGCCATTCTGCTCAGCTCTACAGCAATATCTCCTCCAGAGTTCCCAATGCCAATCACAACTACCCTCTTCCCTCGCCAATCTTCAGGGTTTTTGTAGTCACGGCTGTGGAAGAATTTCCCCTTAAACGTGTCTATCCCTAAAGAGAAGATCTGAATAAGCAGCCACTATAATATGGAAAAGATATATACATATATGACTAGTTCATCATCCATGAGACTGTAGAAGGCACAGGCTGATACAGGTACATGCAATCTGCTATCTATCTGTCTGTCTGTCGAATTATGGCAGTTCTGAAGGCAAAAATGGGTCCAACCTACTAGCAAGGTGTACCAAATAAACTGGCTGTGTATATGTATACAGTCAAAACAAAAATTATTCAGACACCAGATATAATTTTTGATATTTTTTTTACAAGTGGGTGCAGGACAATAGTTCATTTATAGAAGTGAGGATAGCAAAATAAAGTAAACTGTGACATATTATACCCAAAAATTCAGACACTCTGACCTGACCATGTTTTGCTTAAGTGTTTTTTCTTTAATTGCTAATGCGACCTTTTAACACCACAGACTGAACAAAATTAAGCATTGCTTGGTAATTGGTTGACCTAAATTGGTATTATCTAATTGTATACTTACATTTCACAGCTGACAACTGACAGCTATTCAACCTAATTCATTTATGAGACAGTCTAAAACTGATTTGATAACTCTGAGTTCTTGTCATATTTTATTACCATTTTCGAAACTATAGCGAATAAACTGTGATAATGTGAGAAATGTTGAAGGTGTCTGAATAAATTTTGGTTTGACTGTATATACTGTATATATATATATATATATATATATATATATATTGTATAAACACAAAGTGTGTAATTGCATTTTGATGCTGAATCATTCTTTGCAAGCTCTGTAAACTTATTATTATTATTTATTTTTTAAGTGTGAGAGATGTTCCTCTTAATTTTATAACAGTGTTGTGAGGCCTAATAACTCTTGTACAACTAAAGTTCACTATGAGTGTCCCAGTTTGGCTTTTATTGACTTTATGTTGTTGCACTTTGCACATAGACTGTGTTTGCTTAGTCATCACATGTACTGCACCTGGAAAGTCCTTTAGAGGGAGGTGAGGGTGACAGTGGTGACCGGTGCAGACCATCACAGCATCAAACACCTGCTTCTCTCTCCGACCATCCTTAGACTCCGTCTCTACATCCCACTGACCAGAGTGAGGGAAGTCTGGCCTTGGGGTAACATGAAGGACTTTTGTCTAAGAAACAAACAAAAAAAGAAATTAATTTGTTAACCTTTGAAACCCCAAAAACCTAAGATATAGGCCTATATGAGATCCAGTAGGCTATATTTCTAACTTCACAGTTCACATAAGCTTTCAGGCCAGACCTGGAAACGGATGTGCCGTTTGAGCTGGAAGTGCTCAGCGTACATTCGGAAGTAGTCCATGATGAGGGAGTTGTGCATGTAGTTTGGGAAGTGGGCAGGGATAGGGAAATCACTGTAGCACATCATCTCCTTTGAAGTGTTGATAATCAATGAGAAGTAAATGCTAGCACGATCTGGATCTGGATTTTCCTAAGATGGAAAGACAAGAAGCAAACTGCATCAGTTTCTCACAACATATTGTTTATTGATGGTCTGCAATGAACTGTGCCTCAGGGCTTCGGTGCTAGGCCCACTTATTTTCTTTAACTTCAAGGAATTCACAACTTCACTGGGTCATATAGACATATAGACATTTCTCACCTTAAACCTCCAAAGACCTCCAATATCATCACTGGTCTCAAAACACACTGGCTCCAGGCCTTCATCCAGACAGCATTTGATGCAGGTTAGCCCAGAGGTTCCTCCGCCAATCACAGCAACACGTTTAGCCATGATGATCCACAACTGTCAGACTTCATGCAGATGGTAGAAAAAAAGAATAAGATTTGAGATTTAAACTGGTTACTATATGTCAGACTCAGACATCTCAATTGTGTTGAGAAGACGCTGCTATGATTTTAGCTCCTAGAGTTCAAAACTATATAAACTATAAAACTATTCAACCAGGTCTCTGAAAAAGTAAATATGGACTTCAAACATTGATAACAGCGTCATTTCACGTGAATTTGGAACGTGAAATTATTGGAACCCTTATTGGAGGGCAAAACAAGGCTTTCCTCCATTGCTCGCTAGTAAAGTTAAGTCACCCTTATTTAGCCCTTTATACAATACAGATTGTTTCAAAGCAGCTTTACAGATAAAAATGGTTCAATGATGCAGTTCGGCTGCAGAAGATCTATATTTTTAAAGCAAAGCTCAGCCAGTAATTTTTGGATAGTACTAAGTGTACTAATGTAGTAAGACAGTGTATTAAAAGACCAAATTCAATATACACCTTATTTATGATGCATACTATGTACAGGCACGCAGAATGCAAAGAATAAAAACCCAGACTATAAATGCAACATGCAATTTCTCATTAAGCGGTTTTCCACAGAAAACCATTAGAAAGAAAACGCTTATAACCATTTAACACATTCATTTTAGCACATTTAGTTCATATTCCGGTCTCATCTGCTTGCCTATATATGCATCATCAATAAGGTGTAATTCACTGTAATATCACTGTTTTAGAACATAAAGGCGCTTTAAGTATTTTTCACGTTAAGCGAGTTTTAATATCCTGCTGTTTTAGAGATTGAAATACAGAAAGTGCTGTATAGGCACAATGGATCACAAGTGCCCAAAACTTGTATTTTTGTTTTTCTTCTTTTGAGAGGTGAACTAAATATTCGTGGCTTGAAACAGATGGAAAATTGGCAGGCCTGTGTTGCAATTCTATGGGTGTTTTCCCCATAGAGACCCTCAGGTCTCTGCATCAGTCACGTGACTGAAAACTAGCCAGTGCGTCATCTGAGAAGAGAAGAGATTTCGCTGCAAGTGTCGCTCTAATGATCAGTTATTTTGATTAAAGGATACGATAATCGATCCGATAAATAAGAATTGTCAATAATAAATTCATGGTGACTTCAAAGCATAATGTAGGCTAACCCTTGGGGGAAAAAAGTACACTTTAGCATACTTAGTTGAACTTAGTGCTTTTTTGACCCACTTAAGACTGAAGTAAATGTAATTTAATAGTTAAATCTGTCAAATATACTGACAAGCATTTATGGTAAACTAAATTATACTTTAATGTAATTGAAACCTGAATGTCAATGAAGTTGCAACTTAGTACATTTTAAATATACTGACTATAAATGATAGGCCTATATATGTGTGTGTGTGTGTATATATATATATATATATATATATATATATATATATATATATATATATATATTCAATACTTTCCGTGTTTACTTTGTCAACACATCAAAATAAGTGTCCTTCTTTAAAGCGTGACAAACGATTATTAAACAATAATTTTTAATGCACTTTTAAATAAAACGTTTCATTTTAAATTATTAAAAAGTGTCTCTCTTTAAGTACACATCATTTTATATCAGGTACCAGGTACAGGTGCATGTACCACATAGCCTACTTTTAAGATTTGAAGTACACTACAAACTGTGCACATTCAATAGATACACTTCTTTTTGGCAAGGGAACCTATACGTATGCAACGTGGTGGTCCATTATTGTTCTTATGTAATCATTTTTCTAGCGTACAAATGTGGCACTGGTATGGCTCTGTTATCACACAGTCCATATATAATAACTTGTTGCGTCATCACAAGTGTAACATATGTGGAAATGTGTTGTGAAATCGACTTGCAAAAGCACTGACAGCAACTTTCTACAATATACAGCATCTGTAATCCATTCAGATAAATTCATTAAGGTATTATTTTAAGCAAACAACACTGAAGTCACGTAACATAAACTGGTCCGTAACAGCCGAAATTATAGTTACATTAGTGTCAATATAAAATTGCATCTTACCAAGTGTCAAGAAGAGAGTGAAGAAATTAATGAATGATGGTTGGTCACTTCAGAGAAATATGAACACTTCACCACTCCCCCTAGGGTTGCAAAAGGGGCAGGGATTAATTTTATGGTCAATCAATGATCATTTAGATAATGCTGACATTTAGGCTGCATCCAGCGTTTATGACATATCAGTAATAATATTAGATTACTTTTAGATATGATTGATTATAATTGTCACACACCGAATTATTCTTTTATTCTATTCATAGATAAGTCATGAGTTTATGTTTAAATGTATTTAACATTTCGGTTTTGGTGATTACTTCCAAAAAGCTGTTAGAACTATTGACATTGGATGTAATAGTTCAGTCAAATTACTAGTGGGTACAAGTGGTAGATTTGAGATTAATCGTGGTATATAGCAGGGTAGCTCTTTGTCTCCATTTTTTATTTTTTTATTTACACAAATTATGGCCCTACTGTCACGGATCGCACCTCTGTGGCTCTCTCCACTCATCAGCGAACACCTTCACCGGAATATTGAACTTCACTTCCCATAAGCCCCGTACCTAGGTCTAATTACCTGCACAGGTGTTTCCCATTCACCTCTCCATATAAACTGTTGCCTGACTCTCCCTCATTGCGAAGTCTTGTTTTGCCTCGGCTAACATCTCCAAGCGTTATTATTCTACTGTTGTCTCTCCGTGTATTGGACCTTCTGCCTGTTTACCGTCTCTGATTCTGGATTGCCGCCTGCCTCGACCTCTGCCTGGTATTGTTTATGTTCTTGGATTCTCTTCGTTGTTGTCTATGCTGTACTCTGACCCTTGCCTGTTTGACCATTCTCAATAAATACTGCAAATGGATCTGAACGTCTCTGACTCTGCATCACAGAAGACTTCGCCAACACAGGATCCAGCAGCCATGTATCGTTTGTCAACCGAAGTAACATCTCAATCATCGGTGCTGGCTGCCCACCAGCAACAACTCATCAAGTTAACTGCACTTACCGAAGACCTCGTACGATCCATGCAAACGCTAACCACCCAGGCAGCTGCTTCACCTCCGGCAGCGATCGCTCCGGTTCAGCCTACCCCGTCTGTGAGTGTTCCATTCAGTAATCCTCGTCTGTCCCTTCCTGATAAGTTTGATGGTTCATCGGCCCTGTGTAAGGGATTCCTTTTGCAGTGTTCTATATTCATCAATCAACAGCCGCAGCTGTACCAAACTGATGACAGCCGGGTTTCATTCATCTGCTCTCTACTGACCGGAAGGACGCTGGAATGGGCAACAGCGCTGTGGCACGGCGGTCGACTATCATTCCCCTCATATGACAGCTTTCTTCAGCAGTTCAGAGAGGTGTTCGAACATCCCGCTGGAGGAAAGGAGCCGGGCGAACTACTATTGTCTCTACGCCAGGGCGGATCATCTGTGGCAGATTACACCCTTTCGTTCCGCACTCTAGGTGCACAGACGGGCTGGAAAGATGACCCACTCAAGTTGCTATATCACAAGGGGCTCAGTGCTAACCTGCAGGGGGAGCTGGCGTGTCGAGATGAGGGTAAGACACTGAATCAACTCATGGATCTGGCCATTCGTCTGGACAACCTGATGCGAGCTCGGCGAGTGCCCCAGTCAATGAACCGCTATCCACCGCCCAAGAATCTGAACCCATGCAAGTTGGCTACACTCGTCTCACCCCAGAGGAGAGAGAGAGAAGATTGCGCAATCGTCTCTGTTTGTATTGTGGACAATCCGGCCACTTGAGGGCGACCTGTCCTAATCGACCAATCACCCGAGATTCTGCTGCGGTGAGTTCGCATCTCTGCTCTTCTAGATCCTTTGAACTGGCTATTACTCTGCGTTTTGACAATGAAGTAGTTCATACCACAGCTTTAATTGACTCTGGAGCTGCTGTAAATTTCATTGACTTAACCTTCGCTAAAACTCATTGCCTTTCTCTCCTTCCATGTGAATCCCGGATGGCAGTGGCAGCGTTAGACGGACGCCCATTGGGTTCCGGCAAAGTCCATTACATCACTTCAGAAATCACTTTATGCACTAGCACTCTTCACTCTGAGCTCATTCAACTGTTCACCATCGAATCCCCACAACATCCCATCATTCTCGGTTTACCCTGGCTGGAGAAGCACAACCCCACGATTTCATGGTCTGAGAAACAGATAACCCAGTGGTCCAAGACCTGTCAAGAGAACTGTTTGCAACCTCTCACCAAGTTTTCTCCCATCACCATTCACTCTGAGGGGACCGATATTCAGGGGATTCCGGCTCAGTATCACGATCTCTCCCTAGCGTTCAGTGAGAACCGGGCCAACCAACTTCCTCCTCATCGATCAAGCGACTGTGCCATTGATCTCATCCCAGGAGCCATGCCCACACGAGGAAGAATTTTTCCTCTTTCCCCAACCAGAATCTGAGGCCATGAAATCATACATAGAGGAACAGCTTTCGAGAGGATTCATAAAGCCATCCGCATCTCCCGCTTCAGCTGGGTTCTTCTTCGTAAAGAAGAAGGATGGAGGGCTTCGTCCCTGTATCGATTACCGCAGCCTAAATGAGATCACGGTAAAGTTTCGTTATCCCTTGCCTTTGGTTCCAGCAGCCCTCGAACAGCTCCGTACCGCAAGGTACTTCACTAAGTTGGATTTACTAAACGCTTATAATCTCATTCGGATCAGAGAGGGAGACGAGTGGAAAACAGCTTTCTCAACCACTACGGGGCACTACGAATATCACGTGATGCCGTTCAGGCTCGCCAATAGTCCTTCAGTATTCCAGTCTTTTGTCAACGAGGTCTTCCGAGATATGCTCAACCAGAACGTCATTGTCTATATAGATGATATTCTTATTTATTCAGAGACTTTCAAAGATCACGTGAAAGATGTAAGAGCAGTTCTTCAACGTCTCATTGAGAACCAACTGTACGCCAAGATACAGAAATGTGAGTTTCATCAGACACAGGTCTCCTTCCTGGGTTACATCATCAGTGCCGAGGGGGTGACTATGGACAGCGGCAAGGTGCGAGCAGTTGTAGATTGGCCTCAACCCACCAATGTGAAGGGGTTACAACGTTTCCTGGGTTTCGCCAACTTCTATCGGCGATTCATCAGAAACTTCAGCATCACGGCAGCACCCCTCACCTCTCTGCTTCAGGGCGGAGGCCAGCGGTTAAGATGGTCTTCTGAGTGTGCTGCAGCGTTCCAACGCCTCAAGGACAGGTTCACTACAGCTCCCATTCTGCATCATCCAGATCGTTTATCGTGAGTTTATCGTGGAAGTGGACGCGTCCAATACAGGAGTCGGGGCTATACTGTCACAACGGCATTGTAATCCAGCGAAATTATTCCCCTGTGCTTACTATTCCCGCAAACTTACCCCAGCAGAGAGAAACTACGATGTGGGTGACAGAGAGCTGTTGGCGATGAAGACAGCATTCGAGGAGTGGCGGCATTGGTTGGAGGGAGCCCATCTGCCCTTTATGGTACTTACGGACCACCGTAACCTAGAGTACATTAAGGCTGCTAAACGATTGAACCCCAGACAGGCAAGGTGGTCGCTCTTCTTCACGAGATTTGACTTCAAAGTAACATATCGGCCAGGCTCCAAGAACGTCAAGGCAGATGCTCTGTCACGCCAGTTCGACAGCTCTTCGTCTGTTCTCCTTAATGTTAAGTGTGGTTTTCTCCTGGTTCCTGAGTTTTGTCATAAAAACTATTATCATCCTTCTTTGTGCTATTTCCACCACGTTATGTAACAGCCTCATTCATCCACTGATTAAAGTTGGGTTCAGATTTAAACCATCTGCACTTATGATTGAAAAACTTTACAAGGTTAAGTAGACTTCAGAGGCATTTTATTTCATTAATTACATTGTTTTAAAAATAATTATTTTTAGATTTGATTGGCAACACAATTTAATCAGCCATTACTATTCAGCATTTTTAGTAAATTAACATGCTAAACAGACATGCTAACAACTGCAGCAGTTGGCAGTGATACATCATTAAGATACTACTTGGAATTTTAACACAACAAAAGAGTTTATTTTAGTTTTTTAACAGATGTTGAAACCAAAGTGCTGTACAAGATATATAAAACAGAATTAAAACAGATTAAAAAAAGAGGATTTAAACATGGAAATGGTGGACAAAGATCTAATGTGGAGGGGAAGACCATTCCAAAGCCTCGGAGCAGCCACAGAGAAAGCCTGGTCACCTTTAGTCTTAAAATGTTAACTTAACATATTTTTTTTTCACCAGGGAAGGAACTGAGAGTAACATCTGTCAGGATGATCGAAGGGATCTAGAAGCAGTGTACGGGGTGAGATCAAAAATATACTGAGGAGAAAGTCCATGCAAAGCTTTAAATACAAAAAGCACAATTTTAAAATCAAAACTTAACCAGTAACCAGTGAAGAGAAGAAAGCACAGGTGTAATGTGTTCACATTTTTAGTGCCAGTCAGTAATCTGGCTGCCGCATTTTGTACCAATTGCAAACGATACGGCTATTTTAGGCAAACCCATAGAGCGAATGGGTTCATTCGCAAATAGGTCCAACCTAGATGTTATAAAAGTATGAATAACAGTTTCAAGATCATTCTTAGAGAGCCTCATCCTATTCTAACTGAAAGAAACTGCTTTTTACAACAGCACTAATCTGCTTATCAAAAGACAGTGTGGAATCGAAAACGACACCAAGGTTTTTGACACTGTCATGCACATTAGAAGAGAGGGGAACAAGCTGACTGATAATGTCAGAGGACAGAGTAGATGGGCCAAATACTTATAATTATTTCAGTTTTATCATTGTTTAACTGTAAAAAGTTTTTCCAACCAGCATTTTGTCATACAGACAGTCAAGAAAACTAGACACAGGAACATAAAGCTGAATGTCATCAGCATAGAAATTATATGATAAGTTGTGTCTCTCAATGATATGACCTAGAGGAAGCATGTATAAGGAAAAGAGAAGAGGACCCAAAATGGAACCCTGGGGAACACCATTGCAGATTTGAGCACAGGATGAGTAACACTTCCCTACATTAACAGAAAAAGTTTTCTCCTTGAGGTAAGAGGCAAACCACTCCAGCACAGGCCCCTGAAACCTAGCTACATGGTTGAGTCATTGCAAAAGGGTGTTGTAAGACTGGAAAAACTGGAAGAGAGAGCTACTCTCTGAGAGAATGAAGGAAATTAACATTTGAACTCACCCTTGTGCTCTATCGAGACGAAAGTCTCACCTCTGAATCATCCTAATCTACATTTCTTCCCCTCATCCCCCACTCCTTCTCCATCATGCTAAGATCACCAAAAACTCACCCAATAATCTAAATGGTTAAATGTGAGTATTCACAGAGTATTATACATGTTTGGTATCATTTGAAATGTCTCAGTGCGACTGGTACAAATGTCTCATTTCCAAATAAGTAAAACAAAAAGTAATAAGGTTTTTAAGAGTTTAGAGATAACTGGCACACAAAGGTAATCTCTAGGCAAATGGTCTCCTACACCCAAAAGGTGTCAACTCTGAATGTAAATTCCCATTGTTACCAGATGTTTCCATGTGAAAGAGGTTCTGTCTATATAATGAAATGCAGCAAAGGGCTCTGGGCCTTCTGTTACTCAGATGAGCCCATGATGTTGAAGGACCTCAAAGAATTCAGCATCATGTATTTTAATGTTGGGTTCGCATCTCTTCTCTTTATTCCAGAGCATTTGATGTTTTGTATCGATTATCTCTGAATTGATTATGAAATTGGCATGATACATTTACCTGACATAATAAATTGTTACATTTGATTATTCTAACCGTCTTTGACATTATTTTCACCTTTCATTATTAATTAGTTAAAAAGAATAGTCAAACATTCGCTCACATTTAATGATGCACAGATATCATTATAACCTTTTCATTTATGGAGTCAGATGAAATAACATATTCAAATGTATTGCATTTAATAAAAAAATACTTTGCCTCGAGAAAAGACAGTAACACGTAGAGACCTTCCGCGCTGGTCGGATGCCGGCTTTGGGCCGATCGAGCGTGAGCTTACAGTGTCAAGATCTACTGTGTCAAATGCTGCACTAAAATCAAGCAAGATTAAAATACAGCAAGATCCCGAGTCAAGAGTGAGTAAGATATAATTTGTAACTAAGAGTTTAATAGTTCAACATAATTACATACAAAACTGCACATAAAATCAGTTATTTTACACAGAAACTGTGTTTGAAATGTTAAGGCACTCAGTAGCAAGCATTTTATATAAGTAATGCGTCAATTATACAATTTTCATGGTGTTGACTACAATTTACCCTAATCGAAGTACACTGATAAAAGATTTAAAATAAAGTATGTTAAGTTTCTGATACACATTACATGATCACTTTGTGGTCACTGGCAATGGTAAAAAAGCCCTGATCTTGTCGAGAAGCGATGAAGGGTCTGCTATGAGTGAGTGCAGACTGGCCCTGCTGCAATACAGAGCAGACAGCAGCGCTGCAACAGACACTGAGAATAAGAGTGAATACGAGGAGCGCTGTGACTGCGGCTCCGGGGCACAGCGTGTTTTCAGGGGCTCTGTGACTCGATCCCACTGAGTCAGAATGGCCTGCCGTGCACCTTCCCATCGCCCCGGTCCATGCAAGCGAAACTGGTACGGGGTGCAGGGCCCAAAGATGATGTTCAGAGCCAGTCTAGGGTCTGTCAGGAGCAGCTTCAGGATAGATGGACGGACACCCACTTGTTTAGCCAATTCATCCATGTAGGGGATGTAGTCAACCTGGATGGTGTGTCTCTGGGCAGCCACATACCTGCATGACAGTATGATTAAGAGTCATACACTTAAATGATATTTCAACTGTAGAAATTGTGTAAATGCTGTGTTATATAGTCATGTGAGGTGAAGTGTGGAAAACCTTTGAGTCATTTCGTTCTCTTTTGCTTTAATGTCCTTCATCATTGCACTCATTGGAGGCAGTCTGCACCGTCCTAGAGAGCATATCACAGTTTGTTTCATACAAAAACAGTGTACTGTGCCACAGTGTTCGTATATTACTTTAAAGTAAAACTGAAAGAATAATCATATCCTGCAAAATATTTTTTAAGTACTATGTCATCATACTGTAACTTTCAGAACTTAAAACCAGTCCAAAAGGACGAAGACAAGACTAAAAACAAGAAAAAGCCTATTGGAGATAGAAATCTTGAATAATAGTATAAGTAGACATTTGTTATTCTGAATTGTATGAATATGAACATATATATTAAGAACAGCCCTTAGTTTTCTATGTAGAAGATCAGCATCATGTTTGATACCTTTAAAAACACGCGTGGCCCAGCGCGCTTGCATCTCAGAGATGGGCATAATGGCTCCCAGAGGCTGGATCAGACCAATCACGGCTAAAGTTGGGCGCTCTAATGCTGGGGGATACACATATTTGTACAGGGATACCTTGTTCTTTGAGACAGGAATTACATGTGAAGACAGAAAGGGGAATGAGAAAGTGTATCCTGTGGCAAACACCACCAGATCAATGTCATCCTCAACTGTGCCATCCTCAAAAACCACACTTGATCCACGAAACTCTTGCACATTCGGCTTGACAGAGACGGTACCGGAGAGGATCCGGTTTGGTAAATCATCATTGACCATGGGATGTTGGCTGAAAATTCTGGGAAATAAACAAAAGACATTATATAGTACACTATGAAAAGGGTTAAAGGGTTAACACTTTCATGGACCAAAGTCAGCAGAGTCTTGTTTCCTCCAGTGTTCACAGTACCTGTGCGCAGGCTGCAGCCCATAGAGCTTGTGGTTGAACCGTTTATTGAGTCGTTTCTCACCCATATTGTTCATAAATCCAACAGGCAACATTTGAATAAGCCAACCAAGCATTCTATTATTAAACATCATATCTGATGGAACACCATTGTCTCCTACACGATTTAGTATCCAAGATCCCTTTCGGGTGCTCAGATAAACCTAGAAAGAAGGGAAAGTAAGTAAGGGAAACAATGTGGAATGCAGAGGCTTTAATAAGAGTATAATAATTCATTTACTATAATTATTTATACTGCAGTTGTGGCATATCACCTGTTTGGCCATTCTGCTCAGCTCTACAGCAATATCTCCTCCAGAGTTCCCAATGCCAATCACAACTACCCTCTTCCCTCGCCAATCTTCAGGGTTTTTGTAGTCACGGCTGTGGAAGAATTTCCCCTTAAACGTGTCTATTCCTGTAATGCAATATATAGCTTATCTATACAATTCCTTAAGTCTGCCATTGCATATACATTTTGTATATATTGTAAACATTAAAATTAAGAAATTAGTAACATCATTAACTTATTGAATAATTTTAAAAGCTTGTTGAATCATTCTTTGCAAAACCTTGTAAACTTAAAAATTATAAACAATATTTCTGGCTGAGATTCTGCTTAATGCTACAACAGTTGTACAAGAGCTTTGATAAGGCCTAATGACTCTTGTACAACTAAAGTTCACTATGAGTGTCCTAGTTTGCCTTTTATTGACTTTATGTTGTTGCACTTTGCACATAGACTGTGTTTGCTTAGTCATCACATGTACTGCACCTGGAAAGTCCTTTAGAGGGAGGTGAGGGTGACAGTGGTGACCGGTGCAGACCATCACAGCATCAAACACCTGCTTCTCTCTCCGACCATCCTTAGACTCCGTCTCTACATCCCACTGACCAGAGTGAGGGAAGTCTGGCCTTGGGGTAACATGAAGGACTTTTGTCTAAGAAACATATGAGATAAATATGAGATACAGTATATTCCTAACTTCATAGTTCATATAAGCTTTCAGGCCAGACCTGGAAACGGATGTGCCGTTTGAGCTGGAAGTGCTCCGCGTACATTCGGAAGTAGTCCATGATGAGGGAGTTGTGCATGTAGTTTGGGAAGTGGGCAGGGATAGGGAAATCACTGTAGCACATCATCTCCTTTGAAGTGTTGATAATCAAGGAGTAGTAAATACTAGCACGATCTGGATCTGGATTTTCCTAAGATAGAAAGACAAGAAACAAACTGCATCAGTTTCTCGCAGCATCGTGCCTCAGGGTTCAGTGCTTGGACACCTTTTCTTCATATGTATGATTTCAGTGGGCCCAATCATATAGACATATCTCACCTTAAACCTCCAAAGACCTCCAATATCATCACTGGTCTCAAAACACACTGGCTCCAGGCCTTCATCCAGGCAGCATTTGATGCAGGTCAGCCCAGAGGTTCCTCCTCCAATCACAGCAACACGTTTGGCCATGATGATCCACAACAGTCTGACTTTAGGCAGATGCAGATGATAGAAATGTATTTTGTAATTGTAATTGTAATTTTTCCAAAGCATGTAACTATCCATCAGTGTTATTTCCATCAAATCTCAAATTATGCATAGCACTCTATGGTAGAAACGAGTTCTTAAAAAAAATTGTCATGCAAAGTTTAATTTAATTTATATAGGCCTATTCATAATACATTTTTGCATAATTTTACAGTTAGGAACTGAGGGAAGGGTTAACTGACCAAAACTGCACTGTGAAAAATTTCACAAATCTTAATAAGTGAAGTGAAGTTAGGCACTCGGGGAAGGGTTAACTGATAAAAACTGTAACGTTACTGCGAAATATCACAAATCTAGCAGGTCAAGTCGCGAACGCCGATTTCGGACTGGACAACCGCAGTAACACAACGTCTTGTCACTTTTGATTAATTTGCGTTCCTGCTGAATAAAAGTATTAGCTGCTACATCCCGCAGCGTCGCCTGAATTCATTATAAAATAATGACATAGGCTATAATTCATAAGCCAGCGCACTTCGGTTTTATAAACATAGGAAATCTGAATTTCAAACCACAAACTATCTTTTACTGCGATGTGTATTAGTGAAATCTACTAAAGCTCTAACAACAAGAACATACGGTAAAATAAATCGAGTCAGATTCGGACAAACAAACAAACAAACAAACAACTGTATACAGAGCAGTAAAAACGACAATGGAGTGATATTAGTGTCAATAAAAAGTTTGTAGAGAACCATCTCACCGAGCGTGAAGCAGTGGCCGCAGAAGTTTATAGATGTTGTTCACTCCACACAAACACTTCTCACCACACCCCTGCATACAAAAAGAGGCGGGGATTCATGGCCGTCACTCTGGTCAATAACGTTGAATTAGTTATATAATGTTAACATATATTAAGTGATGGATCGTAGTCGTACATTGTAGACTTCTATAAAAAAAAAATGCATTGTAGACTTCTACAATGTAGGCTACTGTTTTTTTTTTTTTACGTAGACCTGCATAATATAGGCTATGCATGAAAATAGGCCTACTCCATGCTTATTGTATGGAAATTATATTTGGGTTTTCTAGCACTTTCATGTCCCAAGGAATACATTTTATGTTATACGAAGGTCACATTAAAACTGTTGGAAACGTGTTTACCTTTCTATTATTCAAATATTAAATTAAAATGACGAGTAGCCTATACATTGATAATGACTACAACATCTATAATACTTTATTAATAGCTACTATAAGAGTCATCATCTTTTTGAGCTGTTCATCATCACAAAATGACACTAGTCTTGCCGGACTCAGGCTTCTCCAGCGATTGTTTATTTAAAAGTAGGCCTATATTAAAAGAATTATAAAAATGCTGCTACTTTACTTATGTGATGATTGTCAAAAGATAAGGACACTATTTCTAACAAAAAAGATGATTATTTGGGGAATTTGGCAGAGCACTTGTTATGATGACAGATATAAGAAGGAAAAAAAGACATGTTAGACAAAGGTAATGTTTAATTTTAATTTCCCTCAAAGATTTAAATATTTTAAATATAACATATTATAAATTATAATGAATTCCAAGAATTAGATAAAGGAATAATAAGGTTAAAGAGCAAATTCAAAACAGAGCTACCCAAAAATTTTATATGGGTTTACAAGAATGTGTTTCTCAGGAAGAGTGGGATATTCTTTTGCATTGCCATAATGGCAAAAATCACTGCAGCCCCTCCTGACAGGCCCAAGAACAAACTGAAGGATGAAGGTTCTGGAATGGGCCATGTCTTCATGGGTTTGGCCACACGTTCCCATTGGGTAAGAATAGCCTGACGGGCACCTCTCCAATACCCTGGTCCGCTTAGCCGAAACTGGTAGGGAGTACAGGGGCCGAAGAAAGCCCTCAGTCCCACAGCAGGGTCCCTCAGGAGCAGCCAGGCAATGTTGGGACAGACGCCCACTTCCAGGTAAGGGATATAGTCCACTTGAAGGGCAGCCAGCTTAGGACAGGGGTAACTGTAGAGAGATAGCAGAGAGTTCAAAACGAGCATACATTAATTGTCAAAACAAAATCTATTTGCAATTACCATCGAGGTAAATAAATAATATCTCTTTAAATTTGCTTTTATGTCCTTCTCAATTATTTAATCTATTTTATCAGCTGGAGAAAGATGATTTAGTCCTTGAAGAACAGGAGAATGAATACATGAAAATAGTGAACAATTCATGAGAATAATCATATATAAACTGTGCTGGGGGTAATGCATTACAAGTTACTGTATGAAGTTACTAATGAACACAAGTTAGTAACTAGTAAAGTAATGCATTACTTTTAAATGTACAACAAAATATCTGAGTCACTTTTTCAAATAATGCAAGTTACCTTGTTTTCCCATTTATTGAATGACACCTCTCCTGTCCCCATGTTGAGAGAAATCAGGAGTAAGAATGGCAGCACAGCTGAAAGGTTTGTTTGAGCTGCGTGCGCCCTCTGCAGGAACATGCATTTCCTTCAGCTTGAGGTTTTTATTCATTTCACTTTTGGTGTAAAAGTGTTTTTACATTTGCTAAAAATAGAAATTTTTGTTTTTTGTTATTACAGGTTTTTTTTTTTCAATTGCTAAGAAGCATCGGTCATAATGAAGCCACTTTTTCATGCATCTTGGCCAAACCGTAATCTTAATCTCATCTTCAAAACCCAGACCAACAAAACATTTCTTATACGTCTCAAACTTAACTCGTTCCACCACAACACTGGCAACAATTCTCATTCAGAAAACACACTCTGACCTAAAAGCACTAACAACAAGAAGCTTTTATCTTTAAAGTTTGAATGATTTTTCACATAAATCAGTTTTTCATTAAGCTCTTTTCATTTTACTGACTGAAGAATGAATGAAAAATGCAATAATTCAAAATCTTCAGGGTTCTTCAGAACACAACTCAAGTGAAAAATGTATTCATGTAATTTGAAATATGTAGTCATTGAATGCTTTTTTTTTTTTTTTTTATCAAAGCAATGATAGATGATCCACAGTTTAGCCCAGAACAAGCCAATGCAATAGTGAGTGAGATTTGCATAGCAAGCCCTGATCCCTCTGCACCTGTTGGGGCAGAAGAAGGGCAGGGCTGTGCACAGAGAATGTCAATCACTGACACTTCATTTAGTCCTGTACAGTGAGACTAATGGATAACACTAGGAAAGCATGCCCATTCCACCGGAAAGGAACGGTATGGAATACACATCCTACCCATAGGGAGGTAATATGTGAAGTTACACACATGGACTGACCATCAGGGCAGTACTACATATGGAAGATCTCTGAGGTAGGTCCTGCCTTGTGCAAGAGTGGAGTCAATACTGTTTACAGAGATGGCAGAGGAGACTCTGCAGAGGGAAAGACACAGGCTTGCCAACAGGGAAGAATACACATATGGGAAGAATGGGATCACCTACAAGGGGAATCACAACATATGGACATCTAGTCTAGTACAGGGGTTGACCAATACACACAAGTACTATACCTGACGTCAGATGCCTCTGCTGCATCCGACTGCCGAGGATGATGGAGGAGCTCCACCAGGGTTCAACAGAGCAGAATAAGCGTGTGTATCCCGTCCTCAGAGTGCAGCCAGCAATCCTTCCTGCATATTATTTGTTTGTACATTACACAGGAGAAGACACCGGTTCCACTCAGAGATTGTAGAATCTCGCAAATGTGTTATGTGTCGCTCAGCCCGCAGCTCTGCATATATCTGCCAGAGAGGTGCCGTGTGCCAATGCCCAGAAGAAAGCACCACTCAGAGTCGAGTGAGCTCTCACTCCGAGGGGGCATGGTTTGTCTTTGGACTGGTTCTGAAGCTCTGCGTGCGGTCAACGTACAACTGCAAGGCGCTAACAGGAAACAGCGATGCAAGGGCTGTGTCTGCCTCCTCCGGGGACAGCGCTTGCAAGTTCACCACCTGGTTCCTGAAAGGAGTGGTGGGAACTTTGGGCACGTATCGGGGTCTCAGGATGACGTGAGAGTCAGCTGGCCTGAATTCCAGGCACGCTTATATGACCGAAAATGCCTGCAGGTCCTCCACCTGGATGTGAGTGAAGTCAGGAGCATTGTCTCGAGAGATAGGAGCTTAGTCTCTACTAACTGCAAGGAATCAAAGGGTGCTCTCCGTAGGGCCGTCAAGACCAGAGAGAGATCCCGAGAGGTGATGAGGCGTGGCCGAGGAGGATTCAACCTCCTGGTACCTCTCAGGGACCTGATGACCAAGTCGTGTTTACCCAGAGAGACTTACCGTCTTCTGCATCGTGGTGTTCTGCAACAGCGGCAACATACTTTTTCAAGGTGGAGGAGACAGCCTTCTCTCCAACCCGTCTTGCAGAAAAGAAAGCATGACATCGACAGGGCATCTATGGGGGTCTTACTTGCGGGAACCAATCAATGAAGAGCGTCCAGAGACCACACATGGAGGTTCCAGAGGTCTGAGAGCGGGTGCCAAATCTGCCAGGAAGGGGCTGTCGTGAGGAGTTCTGGGAACCAGGTCTGGGTGGGCCAGTAAGGCGCAACCATCAAGACCTGCTCCTCGTCCTCCCTGACCTTGCACAGTGTCTCTGTGAGCAGGCTCACTGGGGGAAACACTTACTTGCATTCCCAAATCAGATGGACCGTTGGTAAGTGCTGGCCAGGCATCCAGACACCATGCAAGGGGGACCAGGGTGACAACAGACATGCCCGCAGTGGTGCAGCGTGCCTTGGAAGGCACAGCATCCTGGTGTGGGGGCCGTGAGTGTAGTGGCACACTTACCTGACTCCACGGTTCCCGTGAGGGAGTGGCTGGAGACGTGTGAGAAGGCATTGCATCCTCAAACCGCAGACCGTATTGCCTCGCTCACTGTCAACCCTCACCCCTTGTAACCCAGAGATTGAGAAAACTGCTCTTTTGCTGAGATTTTAGGTACAGAACAGAAATAAACTCTTTGTGAAAAAACTAGATACTCCGCCCGGCCCTCCGTCGGGGGAAGGAGCGGTGAGTTCACTGTCTCATGAAGAGCAGCTCACTCCATCTCTGGGTTGCCCGTCTCAGGGATGCAAAAGTTTTGAGAACGAATGCAAATTAATCAGGGGAACACAATAGTTTTGAGAACTACTGTAAATTATTAGAAAGTGCACTTTTCTTAAAGTCACTTAAGTGTGTCAAGAAACAGTTATGAAAGTGCACTCTGATTAAGTAGACTTAAGTGGCATTTTATTTAATTAATATTATATTATAATTACATTTAAAAAAAATAAAAATTGTAAGATTTGATTTGCAAAACAAATGAATCGGCCATTACTATTCTCAATATCAGCACATTTGAGCAAATTACCATGCTAAACAGACATGCTAACAACTGCAGCAGTGATCGATGATTAAGATAATACCTGGAACTTTAACACATCAAAAGAGTTTGATAGAGCAACTTAATTACATACAAAACTGCACATACAATCAGTTACAATGAAATGAAATGTTCATTATACACAAACTGAGTTACACATGTTTAGGCACTCTGCGATTCAGTACCAAGCATTTTATGTAAATGATGTGTCAATTAATTTTCATGATGTTGACTACAATTCACCCTAATTGAAGTACACTTGTTATGATATAAGATTTCAAATAAAGTATGTTAAGTTTCTGATACACATTACATGGTCACTTTGTGGTCACTGGCAATGGTACAATAGCCCTGATCTTGTCGAGGAGCGATGAAGGGTCTGCTATGAGTGAGTGCAGACTGGCCCTGCTGTAATACAGAGCAGACAGCAGCGCTGCAACAGACACTGAGAATAAGAGTGAATACGAGGAGCGCTGTGACTGCGGCTCCGGTGCACAGCGTGTTTTCAGGGGCTCTGTGACTCGATCCCACTGAGTCAGGATGGCCTGCCGTGCACCTTCCCATCGGCCCGGTCCATGCAAGCGAAACTGGTATGGGGTGCAGGGCCCAAAGATGATGTTCAGAGCCAGTCTAGGGTCTGTCAGGAGCAGCTTCAGGATAGATGGACGGACACCCACTTGTTTAGCCAATTCATCCATGTAGGGGGCGTAGTCCACCTGGATGGTGTGTCTCTGGGCGGCCACATACCTGCATGACAGTATGATCAAGAGTCATCAAGATACACTTAAATGACATTTTAACTGTAGAAATTGTGTAAATGCTGTGCTATATAGTTAACCTTTGAGCCATTGCTTCCTCTTTTGCTTTAATGTCCTTCATCATTGCACTCATTGGAGGCAGTTTGCAAAGTCCTATTGAGCAAAGCACAGTTTGTTAAGTACAAAAACACTGTGTACTTAAATGTTCTGACATTCATATGTTACTTTAAAGTAAAACTGAAAGAATAATTATACCCTGCAATCATACCCCGTTTTTTAAGTACTATGTCATCATACTGTGACTTTCAGAACTTTAAACCAATAAAAAAATAAAAAATAAAAACCTAATACAAAGACCAAAACCAAGAAAAAGTCATTGTCTAATTGTCAAAAGTCTTTGCTTAAATGTCAGAGAGAAAATGCTCATGAAACCTACATTACAACATTTTTTGGTAATAGAAATAGTATATACTTTATGTCAGGGATCTATGAAAGAGGACTCAAGTGCAGAATTAGTTACACTGATTTATTAACAAACAACAGACAAGACACAATGAGGCAAGGGAAGAGGTGAACACAGTCCAAACAATGGGCAGGTAACAATGACCAATAACAAGCTGGGAGCCCAAGATTACAATAGGCTGGTGAGTAGAAATGACAAGGCAGTGCGAGACTGGAGGATAGCAGCGATGGCCAAGCAAGAACTCAATGCACCCCTTGCTGCTGGGCAGGGAGAGAGAGTGGCCAGGGAAGCTCAGCTTGTAAGACAGGACTGTAACAAACAAGAGACACAGCAAACACAAGAAGAGACAAGACAAGACAGATGGCGGAAACTAATGCATTGCAATAACTAGAAAGAAACTACAACAAAAGAAGAGAGCTAATAGAGGAGAACTAATGCTAGGAATAAAGAATGAATATAAATAAAGGTTAAAGGTAGCCTACTAAGGCTAATTAGGAAAAAACGAAATGCTAAAGTAACTGAAAACTAAGCAGAGAAAACTAAGGGGGAAAATATACTAAACAATAGCAAGGATACTCTGGAACAGCAGGAAGAACAAAACATGAATAGAATAGACAGATTAGATCTAAGTGTAAATTCAATAAGAAATTACTACAGACTACTAGCAACAACTATAACACAGCACAAGCAGGCAGAACGAACTGGCAAAACAAGAAGGAAAGAGAACACATTATAAAGGGAGCTGAGAACATGAGGAACAGGTGAGCGTGGCAATTGGAAACAAGGAGGCAGGACAAGATGAGCACATGGCCAACACAGACAGACAGAGCCATGTGTTTAAGGACAACACAAACAAAGAGACATTGAACAACAACACGACAAACAGAACTGTCAGAGGAGAACCCTGACAATATATTAACAGTATTATTAAAGTAGACCTTTTGTTGTTCTGAATTGTATGAATATGAACATATATATAAAGAACAGCCCTTAGTTTTCTATGTAGAAGATCAGCATCATGTTTGATACCTTTAAAAACACGCGTGGCCCAGCGCGCTTGCATCTCAGAGATGGGCATAATGGCTCCCAGAGGCTGGATCAGACCAATCATGGCTAAAGTTGGGTGCTCTAATGCTGGGGGATACACATATTTGTACAGGGATACCTTGTTCTTTGAGACAGGAATTACATGTGAAGACAGGAAGGGGAATGAGAAAGTGTATCCTGTGGCAAACACCACCAGATCAATGTCATCCTCAACTGTGCCATCCTCAAAAACCACACTTGATCCACGAAACTCTTGCACATTCGGCTTGACAGAGACAGTACCGGAGAGGATCCGGTTTGGTAAATCATCGTTGACCATGGGATGTTGGCTGAAAACTCTGGGAAATAAACAAAAGACATTATATAGACACTTTCATGAACCAAAGTCAGCAGAGTCTTGTTTCCTCCAGTGTTCACAGTACCTGTGCGCAGGCTGCAGCCCATAGAGCTTGTGGTTGAACCGTTTATTGAGTTGATTCTCTCTCAAATTGTTGATTAATCCAACAGGCAATATTTTAATAAGCCAAACACGCACTCTGTGCTTAAACATCATATCTGATGGAACACCATTGTCTCCAACACGATTCAGTATCCAAGATCCCTTTCGGGTGCTCAGATAAACCTAGAAGTAAGGGAAAGTAAGTAAGGGACACAATGTGGAATGCAGAGGCTTTATAATTCATATACTATAATTATTTATACTGTATTTGTGGCATATCACCTGTTTGGCCATTCTGCTCAGCTCTACAGCAATATCTCCTCCAGAGTTCCCAATGCCAATCACAACTACCCTCTTCCCTCGCCATTCTTCGGGGGTTTTGTAGTCACGGCTGTGGAAGAATTTCCCCTTAAACGTGTCTATTCCTAAAGAGCAATTTAAACAATTAGCCACAACAAGAAAGGAAATCGCTGTTTAGGTTATATGTAGTGCAATATATCTTATCTATATAAATCCTTAATGTCCCCCTGTAGTCAACAATTTTATCCCTTAAAACTCATCTTTGATCACCAAAATTACATATTTAATAATTTTTTTTTCTTGAAAATGTTTTTCTTCATGCCTTAAAATGGATTGACTGTAACTCCAGCCCAGAGATCCACTCGTTGATGATCCCACACTGACTTGATTGGTTACAAGGCAGTTTGGTTACAAGGTAGTTTTTCAATTATTATTATTTATTTTTGTATTAGTAAATTAGTAAAATCATTGACTTGTTATTGAATTATTTTTTAAAACTTGTTGCAAAACCTTTTAAACTTACTAATCATAACCAATATTTCTGTTCAACTGCCTGAGATTCTGCTTAATGCTACAACAACTGTAATACAGTCTGTAATAAATTCTTTCCTGACTGTTTATGTTCACTTAACTCATAACCGACTATGTTTACTAGGATACTCGCCAAGACAGGCATTTTGACATAATTTTATGTGAAATTGTCCATTCAAGCGCCAGAAGACATGAACGAGAGCTCAATTCATTATTCACGTGCTATCAGACGTAGCTTTCTGGGTGCATGCTTCAGACGTGCAGTTTGCGTACAGTGCGCACGTGTTATCTTTCGTGTTGTCTTGCGCTTGAATGTTAAGATTGCCAAAAACAAGCATGCAAATGACAAACTTTCATGCCGACGCAGCACTGGTCCAACAGTTCTGTCAACGAGCCTTGTTCTCTCTCTTTCTCTCACGGTGAGAGTAGGCGTGTGAGAGAAAGCGACAAAGGGCGCTCTCAGCCAAGCAACGATGTGTAAAGCTCAGCAGGCAATGAAATGATATCTGCTCTAAACTTATTTTTTGCCTCTAACTCAACTAAAGGTGACTGTAATTGTATAATTTACTAGCCATTGGCTAATTAAAGACATTTTTTAGTCGCCTCTCGTGAAATTCTCGCCTCTCGCATATGTGAGTGATTTATTCACATTGTAGGTTGGCTGTGATAAGGCCTAATGACTCTTGTACAACTAAAGTTTGCTGTGAGTGTCCCAGTTTGACTTTTATTGACTTTATGTTGTTGCACTTTGCACATAGACTGTGTTTGCTTAGTCATCACATGTACTGCACCTGGAAAGTCCTTTAGAGGGAGGTGAGGGTGACAGTGGTGACCGGTGCAGACCATCACAGCATCAAACACCTGCTTCTCTCTCCGACCATCCTTAGACTCCGTCTCTACATCCCACTGACCAGAGTGAGGGAAGTCTGGCCTTGGGGTAACATGAAGGACTTTTGTCTAAGAAACACAAAACATGAATTTGTGAACCTTTGAAACACCCAAAACCTAAGATAAATATGAGATACAGTATATTCCTAACTTCACAGTTCACATAAGCTTTCAGGCCAGACCTGGAAACGGATGTGCCGTTTGAGCTGGAAGTGCTCAGCGTACATTCGGAAGTAGTCCATGATGAGGGAGTTGTGCATGTAGTTTGGGAAGTGGGCAGGGATAGGGAAATCACTGTAGCACATCATCTCCTTTGAAGTGTTGATAATCAATGAGTGGTAAATACTAGCACGATCTGGATCTGGATTTTCCTAAGATAGAAAGACAAGAGACAAACTGCATCAGTTTCTCGCAGCATCGTGCCTCAGGGTTCAGTGCTTGGACACCTTTTCTTCATATGTATGATTTCAGTGGGCCCAATCATATAGACATATCTCACCTTAAACCTCCAAAGACCTCCAATATCATCACTGGTCTCAAAACACACTGGCTCCAGGCCTTCATCCAGGCAGCATTTGATGCAGGTCAGCCCAGAGGTTCCTCCTCCAATCACAGCAACACGTTTAGCCATGATGATCCACAACTGTCAGACTTTAGGCAGAGGATAGAACATTTTTATTTAAGGAATAATTCACCAAAAAGAAAGAAATGTCATAAATTATAAACTCACTTGTTGTTTGAAACCCATATGATTTCATTATCTTTTAGAGATTTTTGTCATTTTTCCAAGGCATGACGCTATCCACCAGTTATTTCCATCACAGCTATGCATATATTTTTTTTGTCATACAAACTTCAACTTCATAAAAAAGCTATATATATATATATATATATATTGTAATGACCTGGCAGTCAGCGCTAGCAGCTGGGTGCATTATGGGTACTTGTTTGTTGGGGGTTGATTTATGCGTTATTTAAGCAAGATGGTTGGGTTTTTGTGTTAGTAAAGTTATGTGTGTTTATGTTTGAGTTAGTTTGAGTGTTCTTGGTTCATTTACTGCTTTATGTAAAAATGTGGTTCTCACCGTCGTGGTAAGAGATGTGTAAGATGGGGTTTTGCCTGTGCAGTTCTTATTCTGTTGTTCTGAATAAAAGAGAGAGTAAGATAATAGTACTGCCTCCTGCTGGTTTGTGCTACTGATGCTCCACTTGCTGAGACACTCATGGTCGAGCGGTGTATGGGACATGAGTGCTCTAGCTCGCGCTAGTAATTAGCCTAGTAAAAGTAAATAGCGTAGTTTAAGCTCCAGTCAGCTCCCACGCTTAATAACTGCAGTTATTACATTGGTGTCAGAAGTGGGATTTAGGCTGTTTCGAAGACGCCATTATGGAGCAAAGTATAGGCGAATTAGAGCGTGCCATTCAAGAGAACAGCATCATGCTAGAGCGTCTGACGAGTGAGACGACGTGGAGGAGCAGGGCTCCGCACCGGCCTGATGGCGCTAGTGTACACCGGACAGTGTACCGCTCTCCTAGTCACAGGCAGAATGAATTTCCATCCATCACACCGACACTCCAAACCAATGGCCGGCCAGGCCCCCTCACACGATCGCCTGCCAAGCTGCCACGATATAGCGGGTTGACGCCCCTGGAGCCCTACCTGGCACAAGTCGACCTGGCCGCCCTCCACGATGGATGGAGCTGTGAGGAGACAGCGATCCACTTGGCCCTCGCTTTGGAGGGTTCCGCGCTCCAGGTCCTCATCGATCTATCTCCTGAGGAGCGGCGTGATCTCCAGGCCCTCACCGCTGCTCTCAACCGCCGCTTCGGGCAGAGAACCTCCGCAGAACAGAGCAGGGAGGAGCTGAATAACCGACGTCGCCGCGAGGGAGAGAGTGTGGGCGCTTTCGCCGCTGATATCCGGGTTTACGCCCGGAAGGGCTACCCTACCTTCCAGGCCGCAGCACGGGAAGAGCTGAGCCTCCATGCTTTTCTGCGGGGTCTTACACCTGAGCGGCTCCGCCAACATGTCCGCCTGTTGTCACCCCGAGATCTAAGTGAGGCGCTGAGAGAGGCTGAGCGAGCTGAGGATGTGCTACAGGATGGGACGGCGACAGGTCAATCTCCACTCCGGCGTCATCTGACGAGAGCAGCCGAATGGGAGGGGGACGGGGTCCGATCTGAGGAGGAGGTCAGCCGTGTTCAACCAGCAGCGACCCCCCGACGGAGGTCGAGGCTAGACCGCTGCTACCGCTGCGGGGAACCGGGGCATTTCGCCAGGGACTGCCCTGCCCCGAGCCCCCGGCCCAGGGCAACGTCACCCCCGGGAAACGACCTCGGAGTGAGGCAGTGAGGGGACCCTCACCCCGTTCTTCAACACCCCTCCATTACGACTGCCCTACCGTAGGGCGCTGCGGTTTTGCCAGAGGACTGTACCTGGACTGTGTTGTTGATGGGCAGCCCTGCAGTGCCCTGGTAGATACGGGGTCCACCATTTGCTTACTACGAAAAGGACTGTTGTCGGAAACTGACGGTCCTCTTCCGAAGGACTGGACCCCCACCAATACCGAACTGCTCACCGTCACAGGTGAAAGGACAGTAATGCCTGGAAAGAAGCTGCTGTCTGTGGTGGTGGGGATGAGCCAGACGAGCCACGAGTTCTGGCTCGCCGATATCAGAGATGAGTGTATTGTGGGCTTGGACTTGTTGGCCCGCTGGGGAGCATGTGTCGATGTGCCAGGGGCCGCCCTATGCCTAGGTAACGAAACCGTGCCTCTTCGATTGGGCCGGGGCCGTCATGGAGAAGCTCCGGCCCCCAACCGCCACCCGAGAGCTGCAGAGACCCAGGGTGAGCCTCCGGGGACTATTGCAGCTCAGACCAGTGCATCTCAGTCACTACCACCCCACTCTCCATCCGCCCCCACGTCACCTGAAACTGTTGCTGCTGTTGAGGAGTTGGGGCGGCGAAGCAGTGAGCATCTGAGTGTACCACAGCAGGAGCAGTTACAATGCCTATTGGGAGACTTTGTGGACATTTTTGCTGCCCGAGAGGAGGATTGTACCAGAACAGCTCTGGTGCAGCATCACATTGACACTGGCCCCGCTGCCCCCATTCGTTTACGCCCCCATAGACTGCCTCTCGCCAAACGCCAGGCTGCTGAAGAAATGATCAGAGAAATGGCAGCTAATGGCATTATTGAGCCCTCAGACAGTCCCTGGGCCGCACCCATGGTCATGGTGCGGAAGAAAACGGGGGGGTGGCGCCCTTGTGTAGACTTTCGGCAACTAAATGCGGTCACCCGCAAGGACTCATACCCACTGCCGCGCATTGATGATGCATTGGATTATGTAGCTGGATCCTGTTGGTTCAGCTCTTTGGACTTGCGCAGCGGTTATTGGCAAGTGGAGCTGGCGACAGAGGCCCGGCCCAAAACTGCATTTACCATAGGGCAAGGACTGTGGCAGTTTAAAGTGATGCCCTTTGGACTGTGTAATGCCCCAGCCACCTTTGAGAGGCTGATGGAGCGGGTCCTTAAAGACATCCCCCGCACCCGCTGTGTGGTTTACTTGGACGATCTGTTAGTCCATGCCAGAGACTTTGACCAGGCTGTACACAACTTACGGGAGGTCCTGACAGCCATCCGTAATGCTGGGTTGCGGTTGAACCCGGCCAAGTGCAACATGCTCACCCGCCAGACACTGTTCCTGGGGCATGTGGTCAGTGAGAGCGGGGTGGCTACCGACCCAACAAAGGTGGCCGCGGTGAGGGACTGGCCCCCACCAACCAACATCACTGAGCTGAGGAGCTTCCTGGGTCTGGCCTCGTATTACAGGAGGTTCGTCAGAGACTTTGCAACCATCGCCAGCCCCTTACATCAGCTGACAAACAAGGGCCGACGATTTGGGTGGTCAGAGGACTGCACTGTGGCCTTTCAACAGCTTAAAGCCGCTCTCATCGATGCTCCTGTCCTGGCCTACCCTGACCCCAACCAACCATTCCTTGTGGACACTGATGCCAGTAACGTGGGGGTCGGGGCCGTACTATCTCAGAGGGGGGAGAATGGAGAGCGAGTGGTGGCCTATTATAGTTGCAGCCTCAGTCGCCCAGAAAGAAATTACTGCGTCACCCGGCGGGAGTTGTTAGCAGTGGTCCTGGCGGTCCGTCACTTCAGGCCCTACCTCCTGGGCACCAGGTTCACACTGAGGACCGACCACGCTAGCCTCACTTGGATGTTGAATTTCCGCCAGCCAGAGGGTCAGGTGGCAAGGTGGCTGGAGATCCTTCAAGAGTATGACTTCGAGGTCCAGCACCGACCAGGGCGGCAGCATGCTAACGCTGACGCCCTTTCCAGACGTCCATGCTTTGCTGACGAATGTCGGTACTGCAGTCGCCAGGAAGAACGAGGTCTGGGGCCATCGTCGGCAGCAGTAAGGCCCGGTGGCAGTGGGGGAGATGGGGAGCCATTCACCACTGAGCAGCTGAGGCAACATCAGACGAATGATCGAGTTCTGGTGAAGGTGAGGGGCTGGTTGGAGGCCCAAACCCGTCCGGACTGGCCAGCTGTGTCCTCCCAGGGGCCTGAGATCAAGACACTTCATTCCCAGTGGGGCAGCCTGGAGCTCCACGAAGGCGTGATCTACAGGCGGTGGCAGGCACCGGGGGGGGGCATCGACCGCCTGCAACTCCTGGTTCCCCACGCTTTGCGGCCGGAGGTCCTCCGTTGGGTTCATGGGGCAGCTGGAGCCGGTCATTTCGGGAACTCCAAGACAGTGCGGCGACTGCGGCAGCGGTTCTACTGGCCGGGATGTCGGCAAGATACAGAGCTGTACGTTCATTGCTGTGATATTTGCACGGCACAGAAGGGACCCAGCCAACGCTCTCATGCGCCGTTGCAGCAGTACCTAGTCGGGGCGCCTATGGAGAGGATCGGGGTGGACATCTTGGGTCCGTTTCCCATCACAGAGGCTGGCAATCGCTTTGTCCTGGTCGCTATGGACTATTTTACGAAGTGGCCAGAGGCGTATGCAGTGCCGGATCAGAGTGCCTCCACGACGGCGCAGCGACTGGTGGACGAGATGTTCGCCCGGTTTGGGGTGCCGGACGAACTTCATAGTGACCAGGGGCGCAATTTTGAGAGCCGACTGTTCAGTGAGGTGTGCCAGCGATTAGGGGTGAAGAAAACAAGAACCACTCCCCTCCACCCACAAAGCGATGGATTAGTTGAGCGGTTCAACCGCACCCTGGCCACCCAACTTGCCATCTTGACCAGTCAGCATCAGAGAGACTGGGACCAGCATCTGCCCCTGGTCCTGTGGGCATATAGGACAGCGGTGCAAGAGTCGAGTCAGTGCACACCGGCGGCACTGATGTTTGGGAGGGAGCTCCGCACACCAGTGGACTTGGTGTTTGGGTCTCCCCCCGAGCCGGAGATTGCTGGGGGGCCAGAATTGGATTATTTCAGAAAATTGAAGGAGCGTCTGAGTACGGTCCATCAACTGGCCAGGGAGGCTCTAGAGGACGCTGGAGCTCGCCAGAAGCGGGCATACGATGCCCGGGCCCATGGGCCTATGATTGGGCCAGGGGACAGAGTGTGGGTGTTCTGCCCCCAGAGGAAGCGGGGGTTGTCACCAAAACTGACTCATCATTGGCAGGGACCCGGGGAGGTTCTGGACAAAATTTCTGAGGTTGTCTTCCGGGTCCGAATGCCGGGACGGGGTAGACGGGTGGTGCTTCATAAGGACCGGTTGGCACCATACCACCCACTGGTTCCAGAGCAAAAGACTGATGGAAGCCAGAGAGGCTCCCCAAAACCCACTCCCAGCGCCGAGATGGACAATAACGGACTCAGGGCTGAGCCTGGCGCTGGGGGTAGAACACCAGGGAGGTCGAAGCGTGTTCGACGCCGACCGGGACATTTGTTGGATTTTGTTGTGGGAGATTAGGGTTGTGGGGACACTAACCCTCTTGGGGGGGGGGTTATTGTAATGACCTGGCAGTCAGCGCTAGCAGCTGGGTGCATTATGGGTACTTGTTTGTTGGGGGTTGATTTATGCGTTATTTAAGCAAGATGGTTGGGTTTTTGTGTTAGTAAAGTTATGTGTGTTTATGTTTGAGTTAGTTTGAGTGTTCTTGGTTCATTTACTGCTTTATGTAAAAATGTGGTTCTCACCGTCGTGGTAAGAGATGTGTAAGATGGGGTTTTGCCTGTGCAGTTCTTATTCTGTTGTTCTGAATAAAAGAGAGAGTAAGATAATAGTACTGCCTCCTGCTGGTTTGTGCTACTGATGCTCCACTTGCTGAGACACTCATGGTCGAGCGGTGTATGGGACATGAGTGCTCTAGCTCGCGCTAGTAATTAGCCTAGTAAAAGTAAATAGCGTAGTTTAAGCTCCAGTCAGCTCCCACGCTTAATAACTGCAGTTATTACAATATATATATATATATATATATATATATATATATATATATATATATATATATCCACACACCATTAAGCTCACACTTAAATATATCAATCATGAATTATGAAAATAACGTTAGGGTAATGGCACTGACAGCCTGACAACATCTCATCCGACAGCAGAAACTGAATCAGGACAGAATCCCACCAGAAAAACAGAATTACGTTCGTTATTGTTTCTTTGACTGCACTGCTTTACTTACTAATCTTAAATCTGTAAGTATAACAAAAATTAAGAGTCGCGAACGCCGATTTAGGACTGGAGGACCGCGTCACATTCACAAATCAAGAATGATATTATTTAAAAGACAGCGAAAATAATAATAATAATAATAAAAAATCTTAATTTCAAACTGCAAACTATCTTAACTGCGGTGTGTAACCTATGTAAGTTAGGCTATTTTGTGAAATCAACTTGCTAAAGCTCCGACAACAAGAACATGTAGGCTACTATAAAACCAGTATTCGGACAAACAACAGCTCGTTATAAACACACCTGTCCCAAACGATAGTGGAGGGATATTAGTGTCAACAAAAAGTTTATGGCGAACCATCTTACCTAGTGTGAAGCAGACAGTGAGGTCACTCCACACAAAAACTTCACCCCTGCATAAATGTAATAGGCGGAGATTCATACCAATATGGTCAGAGCAGTTAAATAAGGCTGACTGGTCAATAACGTTGAATTAGTTAACCCTTTCATAGAGGTCACTACAGTGGACAGCTATTCAAAAAGCATTTTCTTGCATTTGCATGGGTTTTGATGGAATAGTTAAATATCAGCCTCTTCAGTGGACCACTGAATAGGCTGATGTAATGTGTAACTAATTCAACGTTATTGACCAGTCAGCCTTATTTAACTGCTCTGACCATAGGGGTATGAATATCCGCCTATTTTACATTTGCTCTGTAGCTATGCTATTGTGTGCAGAGGGATTTTGAGAGACAACCGTTTATCCCGCCCCTCGGATTGAGCCGTGCCAATGGTAAGTAGCCAGACCTAACATCTTGATGTAGGTCTGGCATGCCAGGCTACAAAATTCATGCATGAAAGGGTTAAATATATTTTTTTAAATATTAAAGGGATAGTTCACCAAAAAAAATAAAAAAATAATTCACCCTCAAGTTATTCCAAACCTGTATACATTTCTTTGTTCAGCTGAACACAAATGAAGATATTTGGAAGAATGTTGGTAACCAAACAGATTTTGGGCCCCATGCATTGTCTACCATAGTAGGACAAAAAAAATACTCTCTCTCTTTTTTTTTTTTTGAGTATTCCAGAGATCTGCTTGGTTACAAATATTCTTACAAATATCTTCCTTTGTGTACAGCAAAACAAAGACATTTATACAGGTTTGGAACAATTTGAGAGTGAGTGACAGAAATACATTTTTGGGTGAACTATCCCTTTAAGTGTTGCGTCGTACCTCTACAAAGCAGGCTACTTTTTTTTTCTGTAGACCTGCATAGATGCATGTTATTACTCCATGCTTATTGTATGGAAATTATATTTGGGTTCCCTTTGTAACGAAACAGACACTCCAAACAAGAGGGTTGAGAAGAGTAAACAGTTTATTGATGATAAGTGAAAAGCAGCGATGGGAACTGTAGCGGATGAATGATAATGGAGGATAAGGAACCGGAGATACTAACTGTCTTAGATGATGATGGATGAAGCTGTGGAAGATGAAGCACACACCAGTGTTGGGAGAGTGGTGAGTATACACAGGCACGACGAGGGAGACGAAGAAGATGGCGAATCTGGAAGACACAGATTCCGAGGAGGACATTCCGAGCCTCTGAATGTTCTGGTCACGGTGTAGGCTACTTTTACCAAATGTTTAATAGACACTGGACTGGAGTATCATTGTCTTTTAGAAATAAGACACGTGGGTGTTTGAATTGAGATTGGTAATCTTGTACCAATAAATCGCACAGCTCTATGACACAGATATAAGGGGAAAAAATACTTATTAGACCACAATGGTAATGTTTAATTTGATTCAAATATAACGGGTATTATAAATAATGAATTCCAAGAATTAGATAATAATAAGGAATAATAAGGCTAAAGTGCAAATTCAAAACAGAGCTACCCAAAAATCGAATATGGGTTTTCTATGAGATATAAGAAACAGATGGGTTTCTCAGGAACAGTGGGATCTTCTTTTGCATTGCCATAATGGCAAAAATCACTGCAGCCCCTCCTGACAGGCCCAGCCAAAAGAACAAACTGAAGGATGCAGTTTCTGGAATGGGCCGTGTCTTCATGGGTTTGGCCACACGTTCCCATTGAGTAAGAATAGCCTGACGGGCACCTCTCCAATACCCTGGTCCGCTTAGCCGAAACTGGTAGGGAGTACAGGGGCCGAAGAAAGCCCTCAGTCCCACAGCAGGGTCCCTCAGGAGCAGCCAGGCAATGTTGGGACAGACGCCCACTTCCTTTGCTATTGTGTCTAGGTAAGGGATATAGTCCACTTGAAGGGCAGCCATCTTAGGACAGGGGTAACTGTAGAGAGATAGCAGAGAGTTCAAAACAAGCATAGATTAATTGTCAAACCAAACCCTATTTGGAATTACCATCAAGGTAAATACATAATTACCTCTTTAAATTAGCTTTTATGTCCTTCTCAATTATTTTATCCATTTTATCGGTTGGAGGAAGATGATTTAGTCCTTGAAGAACAGAAGGAGAATTCATATATGAAAAAGGACTCATCGTTGTGGGATATCAATCCCATCACAACTGTGTCATCAGCAAACTTCACAATATGATAGCCCAGATATTTAGCCGAGCAGTCATATGTTAATAGTGTGTACAGCAGGGGGCTCAGGACACATCCCTGGGGGGAGCCGGTGTGAAGGATGATAGGTCAAGATGAAATGCCATGGACTTTAACAGTCTGTGGCCTGTTCGTTAAAAAGTCAAGGACCCAGTAACAAAGTGATGGTTTCAATCAAAGCAGCAGTAGTTTATTGATTAGAGTCTGCAGGACAATTGCAGAGTGGGTGACCGATGAAACTTCATCCGATGCAAACCAGTTCTTCCTGTAAGGGAGTCCACATTAATGTCAAAGGTATCCTTTATGTGGGCCATAACCAGCCGTTATGTATTTCATGATTATCAGAGTGAGCCACTGGGCAGTAGTCATTCATGCACATCATGGCTGAGCTTTTGGGCATGGGGATGATAGTAGATGTCTTGAGACACACTGGCACCACAGCCTGGGAAAGTGAGGTGAAACATCTTTCCTGCTGTAGTCGGTGATGCTCTTGATGCCAGTGGTGGACAGTAACGAAGTAAATGTAATTCGTTACTGTACATAAGTAGCTTTTTGCATATCTGTTTTACTGAAGTATTTCAATTTGGGGAGACTTTTACTTTAACTCACTACATTTCAAAGTCAAATATCTTACTTTTTACTCTACTACATTTTCAAATTCAGTCGTTCCTTTTTATTTATGAGTGGATAAAAACGTAACTGGTCAAACGAGCCACCAATCACAGTACAGCGCGCGTTTTGTTTTGAACTTGTTTTGTTTGCCCCTGTTAGCGCCTTGGCAGTATAGCGCGAACATAAGGTTCAACGTGACATCACATCAGTGCAACAGCATAACATTTTGAGTGCCAATGTCTTAATAAATGATGGAAGAAACTACTGACTCTACTTTCCACAACTCCCATGGCCTAGTAGTTGAAAAGAAGAACGAGTCCTTCATTTTTTGCCGTCTCTGCCTGCCTTGGCCCTGTACAATTTCTTCTTACAATAATTCTCCTTCCAATCTAAGGTAAGCCATTTTCATTTCACTCATTTTTACAATGAGAAATCTAACAGTAGCTTGCAGAAAACGGTTTCATTGTGCATGTTAAAATATAGACTATGTGACGTTACCATGAACATTGTATCGTCAGCTAAGTTAGCTGTTTCACCCTATTTCATAGTTATTTGTATTTGATTTTCTTTTAAGCTGAGTGCTCTGTGAATATCGTGAGATGGCAATCAATCGATGTTAACATTTTATTATTATTATTATTATTATAATTGTATTCAATTCACATTTATTTGTATTAGCGTTTTTCACAATACATATAGTGAATGTTTAAAGGCAGCACTTCTACTTTTACTTAAGTAATATTTTACCTTGGGTATCTATACTTTAACTCAAGTACATGGTATGTGTACTTCGTCCACCACTGCTTGATGGCCTTTCACATGTTCCGGGGGTCATTGGTGGAAAATGACCATGCATTTTCCAAGTATAATTAGCCTTTGCCCTCTTGATCCCAACTTCTAGTTCCCTCCTCGCCACTCTCAGTGCAAGTGCATCTACTTTCCTAAAGGCTAAGTCCCGGGCCTTCAGAAGACACAGCACCTCTCCATTCAGCCTGGGTTTCTTATTTGGACAGATGGTTATCTTCCTGGTGGTAGTGACATCATCAATACATTTACTGATGTAGCCACAAATAGATGACGCATATTCATCCAGGTCCACCCCACCGACATCTGTTGCTGCTATAGTATTGTATTAGTATATAATGTTCTAGTTCATGTTAACTAATGTTAACAAATGAAACTTTATTGTAAAGTGTTACTGATTTATTATTTTACTCATTTTATTCTTGTCCCAGACTTTTATTCGTAAATTATTAAAATACATTATAAAAATATTACTATAATACATATAGAAAACTATTATCTAGAGATTTAAATAAATATTTATTGTGCGGAAATTATGAAAAACATATTTTTATAATCATATATAAACTCTGTTGGGGGTAATGCATTACAAGATACGTGAGTTTTACTTGTAACTTGTTACTTTTTTCAAGTAACTAGTAAAGTAACGCATTCATTTTGAATTTACAACAAAATATCTGAGTGATTCAAGTTACATGATTCCCTCATTTATTGAATGACACCTCTCCTGTCCCCATGTTGAGAGAAATCAGGAGTAAGAATGGCAGCACAGCTGAAAAGTTTATTTGAGCTGCGCCTTCTGCAGCACAGGAACATTCATTTATTCATTTCACTTTTGGTGTGAAAGGGCTTTTACATTTGCCAAAAATAGAACTTTTAGTTTTTTGTTATTACAGTTTTTTTCAATTACTAACAAGCATCATATATATATATATATATATTAAAAAAAAGTGTTATTAAAAATAAAACAAGCAAGCCCAGCCCAGGTGAAATAAAGTAATGCAAATGTTATGTAATGCATTACTTAGTAACTAAGTAATGCAATTAGTTACTTTTTAAAGGGAGTAAAGCAGTACTGTAATGCATTACATTATAATGTTTTCAAAAAAAAAAAAAAAAGTAAAATCAGATCAAAAAGCACGCACATCCAAAGCAACATATTGCTCAAATTGGGTGCTCGACAAGAAAATTTATAAAAAAGGAAAAAAAGTCGGCACACCATGGCTCCAAAATATGAAAACTTAATAATAGACTCATACACAGGTGGTAACATTTCGAGCGCGTAGGTTCTTCGTCAGACAATTAAGAATAGAACACACCACGCATTTATACTCACAAGTGTATATCACATATTTATATTATATATAATTCATATTATATATAAATATTTTATATATAAATAACACATTTTTCTTAAATATATATATATATATGCATGTGTGTGTATTTATATATAGAAAATAATTATACACCGTACACACACACATATATTATGTAAACAAACTTTTATTTTGGATGCGATTAATCGCGATTAATCATTTGACAGCCCTAATATATATATATATTATTTAATTTTTTTTTGTGGGGGGGGGGGGGGGGGGGGGGGTCACTTGTGAGTATAAAGGCGTGGTGTGTTTAAGTCTTAATTGTCTGACGAAGAGACAATTAAGCATTTAATATATGCTTCTATAACTGTCAAAATAATATTTCATGACTTGTCATGTTTGCTCAGTACCTGCGATGACCCTGGTGGCCCAGCGAGCCTGCAGTTCTACAGCTGGCATGATCGGCCCTTTGGTCTGCAGCAGGCCCAGGATGGCCAGTGTTGGACGCTCTAGAGATGGAGGAAAGATTCTTCTGTAGAGTTTCAGATCTCCATCAGCACCAGAGTTTAAGGAGGCGGGGAGGAAGGGAAATTTAAAATCATAGCCTGTGCATAAGATCACTGCATCAATCTTCTCTTCAACAGTCCCATCATCAAAGACAAGCGTCGAGCCTTGGAACTTCTGCACATTTGGTTTCATCACCAGGTCTCCAACCAGAATGCGACCTGGGAGGTCATCGTTGATAATAGTACGCTTGTCAAGGATTCTAGAATCACAAAATATAGGCAAAGGTCACGGTGAATGATGATGTAATTTTTAAACAAACTGTCAGGGCTTTACTTTATTCATCAACGATAACAAAATTTTGTCCCTTCACCTGTGCTCAGGCTGTAGTCCATACAGCTTGTGGTCGAATCTCTGATTGAGGCTTCTCTCGCCAATCCAGTTGAGCAGAGATCTAGGCAAGAGGCAGTAAATCAGATCTCGAACTCGTCTAACCATCGTCATGTCTAGAGGAAGCCCTTTACTGACCATGCGACCTATGACCCACGCCCCTTTACGGGTACTCAGGAACGTCTAAGTGAGGAATAGGGAGACCGAAGTAGGGTGAGAAAGGAAAACTGAATTAGTGGATTGATCAGAGTGCATTTGAACTTATCGAAATAACTAGTTATTAACTAGATCCAAGAGAGTAATACATATTTAGAATTGTGAGGGTTAAATGTAATGACCGTATAGCCCTTTTCAAAGAGTTTAAAGATTGATTCAGCAGGGGTAGGGATCTAGAAAGTTTAATGTTCATTACTTACAAATACACTACCATTCAAAAGATTTTTAAAAGAAGCTCACCATGGTGATACATATGTTTCAGGATTCTTTGATGAATAGAAAGTATAACAGCATTTATTTAAAATAGTTTTTTTTTTGTAACAACATAAAAGTCTTTGTCACTTTTGATAATTTTTTTATTTCTTCCTTAAAATTATTTTTACTGACCCCAAACTTTTGAACAGTAGTGTACTATATTTAATATTTTGCTTTTGTAAAGCTTCTTTAAAAAATTTTTTTTTTTCCTTTTGCTGTCAGAACATTGCAATAATATTATTTAATGTGAAATACAGTCAGTTGGGTCATAAAAAGAACACATTACTCAGTCACTAATTTGTCTATTGGTGTAGACTAATTTGTCTACTGCCTCCACATATACTGTATATGCTGATTTTGACCCTTCTGAGAATCTAAAACTAGAGAAATTATCTGTAAAAAATATATTAGACACCTTCTCACACACTCGGCTAAGCTCCACGGCAATGTCTCCACCAGAATTCCCAATCCCAACGATCACAACTCTCTTCCCAAAGTAAGGATCAGGGTCCTTATATTCCCAACTGTGAATTACTGTCCCAGGGAATGTATCAATACCTGTAGTAGACAAAATTACAGTAAATGTTATACTGTTACAATTTATTTCGATGAAGTAACTTTGCAACTACATGTCAACTAACTCTCGTTAGAGTATTAGTAGACTGTTAGGTTAGGGTTAGGTGTTAGGATTCGGGTTAGTAAGTTGACATAGTTGCAAAGTTACTTACAGTTAGTAGAATGTCTGTTGGGGGACCATCAAAATATTAACAGATAAGTACCTAACATAAGTATCAGCAGATATTAAGTAGACAGTGTACTAATACTCTAATGACCAACGCTATCTCACGACAAATTCGTACGAATTGGACGAGTGAGGGAAAATTGGCTAATTCGTACGTGATGGGTATAGGTCATTCGTAAGAATTCATACGAATTGGCAATTCATAAAATATGTACGATTTAGCAAAAATCGTACTAATTCGTACGAGTGAGGTCGTATGAATTAGTACGAATTAGCCACCTCGTAGAATTCGTACGAATTTGCCGTGAGATCAGGCTATAATGATAGTTAGGCTATAAAGAGTTACTTATAGTTAGTTAGTAGAATGTCTAAAGTGGACCATTGAAATAAAGTGTTACCCAATATACTGATGCTTCTATATACATATTAGAGCCATACCGGGAATTAGTATTACACATAGTTCTGAATGCTGCATAGTAAAGTCAATTTAACAATCTGTTATCTTATGGTCAGATCACCTGGGAAGTGTGTGAGGGGTTTGATGGGTTGTGTGTATTGTCCTGCACACACAAGCACCCCTTCAAACACATGTTTCTCTTCTTGTCCATCTTTGTCTGCAGTCACTACCTCCCACTGACCTGAGTCAGAAAAATCAGGCCTCTGCCTCACACTGCGAACTGTGGTCTGAAATACACCAAACCACGTAGAGCTTAAAGGAGAACTCGGTAACTCTAGCGAACTCTACTCACTTCTTCGCTGATTTTCCCTTTTGTTGTCGCATGTTTTCCCCACGAGCTCCCCCTACAGCTGTGGGAGGGTGTATATTTCACAACACGGTCGTAAAAAACTCACTTGCGGCGGCCTCCTCCCCCTCTCTACCGCTGCTCATGTGCGTTTGTTTTGATCGGAGCAAGCCAACTGTATCGTGTGGAGCTATGTCTACCGAGGTGGGTAATCTGGTAATACCTATTTTTTTACAGTCTATGGGTAATACATCATACATGCGTGTTTGTTTATGTCGAATTGCCGTAAAGCAATTTGTGTTTCGCGCTCGTTCTCATTCTCGTGCTCGCTTCTCACAAGACTTCCAATTTCTATCTTGCCGGGACGGTAGTCCCCAAGTTGCAAGGTTGGTTTTCCGCCTGGGAACGCTGGGGGGAGCGGGGAAAGTCACCAATATCACCAGAACAGGTTGTTTAACCATCCAAATGATTTCTAGACAGTTTTATTACGTTAAAAAAGTTACCAAGTTCTCCTTTAAACACTACATTTCATCTTTATAAAAGGAATAATTCTTATAAACAAACTCATACACACACTTGTAATAATGTGAGAAGTAAGATGTGTTCCTAGAACGTTGTTATCAAACAAACACTCCTATATGTCTTATATGACCAATATGGATGGAAAAATATATTTCTTGGATAAATCTCAGTGGATGTGATGTCAATGTGTTAAATACCTGGAAGTGAATGTGCTTGAACAGATTGAAGTGCTCAGCATAGAGTTTGAAGTACTGCATGATCAGAGAGTTGTGCATGTAGTTTGGGTAATGATCCGGCACAGGGAAATCACTATAGCACATCATCTCTTTAGAGGTGTTCACTGTGAGAGAACGATAAATGCTGCAACGTTCTGCCTCAGGTTTTTCCTGTGAATGAACAGAGGGAAACGATCAATGACTTTTTAACAGATTGATTAGAACAGATGTTTTTATTTTAAAAAAAAAAAAACACTAGCAGCTTTGAAATGTTTGATTAAAGGTGCATTGCGCAACATTTCATGTTAAAAATACCCGTTTTTCTAACCCATACATGCTTAAACAATTGCCTGATGGGCTGAATGAGCCCTTCTATGATCACTGCGATTGCCTCTATAATCCTGTACAGTAAAATAAATAAGAGGGATTCGGGTCGGAATCGACTGGGCGTGACGTCATGCGCGTTCACGCTCACCTGGCTATGTCTGGCAGGTTTGTGTATTCGCCGCCATTATCCGCATCAGCGAAGACAACTCAAGCGACTTTTGCAAAAGTAGAAGATGGATTCAAAGAGACCGGCTTCTAGTTCATCCCAAACCCCAACTCCACGTAACCGCGTGCACAACTCTGGTTGCAGTTTCGCGTGTCGCCAGAAGGGGGCATAGTTCTGCAAAAACTCGGAGACTTGCGCAATGCACCTTTAAAGGTGAAGTGTGTAATATAATTTAATGTAAAAATACTGCCCCCTATCCCATCTTATCCCATAACTTTATATTTTGCCCCCAAAAGTGTAAACAAAACTGACTCATCCAATATTGTTTGGGGCGGGGCTATCTGTTTGTTGACCAATGGCAGTGTTTGGGAAATCTGTCAAAAACACACTATTAAAGGGTTAGTTCACCCAGAGAATGTCTAATAAGGCGAGAAGTTTCACTCTCAGTAAACTTCCGGCTTCTGAAATGGTTGCAGTTCCACTTTGATTCCATATGAGGGCGCTCACAGGATGAGTGCAGAATGAATGGAGGTCTTTGGCAGTATACCCATCTAAATCCACTTTTCTCAGGATATAATTTTTTAGTAATTTGAATATTGTATTCGAAAGGAGATGCAAAGAAATTACACATTGCTGGGTGTTAGATTTTTTAGAGTCACTTATTTGCTTTAAAAAGTATTTTAAAGTGTCAATGACGTCATACACATCGTACGACCAGAGATACTGCTTTACGCCAATCCTTCAGTCACTTTGGTGCTTTCGCGCTCTGCGCTTTCTTTTCTCTTGAGGCATCGACAACACAGCTGACACAGGTAAACACACGTGCTAGAAGAGTTTTTGTTTTGTTTGTTTCTGGTCCCGCTTCGGATGCCGCGATGCCATCAAGCGGTATCTCTGGTCGTAATCAGTCCTTCACTGACCAATCAGCGTTCATTAGCAGAATGCTAGCGTGTTATGGGCAACAACAACTCAACCTGTAAGAAATCGAAAGGACATAAGTACTCGTTCATTCAACTTTCGACCTATAACCCATGTTGAACTTGCAAAACCTACAATCAAATCTGAGATATCTCAACGGCAATCGGGTGAAAGAGACCAATTTAGCCGTCTAGCCCCATAGACTCCCATACATTCTGCACTCATGGGCGATCGCCCCCAGTGGAACTCTGGTGGAACTACAACCAAAATTCAGTACAATAGGACTTAATAGGGAGTGGGCAGGCTCTCCGTAGACGGGCTCTGGTTCACCCAAAAATGAAAATTCTGTCAATAATTACTCACCCTCATGTTGTTCCAACTCCGTAAGACCTTCGTTCATCTTCGGAACACAAATTAAGATATTTTTGATTAAATCTGAGTGCTGTCTCACTCCTCCATAGGCTTCTAAGACAAGACAAGGGTGTGTTGCACGTCACCACGTATGACACACATGACCAGCGTCGGCCAATAGTGAGCCTACGTGTGACGTACAACACAGATGCGCTACGCTTAAACACTACGTGAAAAGACTCGAGGCCCAGAGAGAAGGAAATGAAAAGTGGAATAAAGTCGTTATTTTTGTTTGTTTTTGCGCACAAAAAGTATTCTCGTCGCTTTATAAACTTAAGATTGAGCCACTGGAGTCACTTGGACTATATTAACGATGTCTTTAATACATTTTCTGGGCCAGCAAGTTATAATGTCTTAGAAGCCTATGGAGGAGTGAGACAGCACTCAGATTTAATCAAAAATATCTTAATAATAATATTAAATTAATAAAATGCAAATCAAACAGGTCGGAGCATAACAATATTTAGAAAAACATCAACAAATCTAAAACTTCAACAAATATGACAATGAAAATTAATTAAAATGGTGCAACAATAACAATGAATATATTCATTATTGAATAGGCACTTCTGTTCCAAAGTTTGGGTTAAGTCAGACTTTTACATGACTATTACTTTTCTTCATTAAGGATGCATTAAATTGATTAAAGTGACAGTAAAGTCAATTATAATGTCACAAAAATTATACTTCAAATAAATTTGAACTTTCTTAAGGCATGAGCTAATGGCACTGGCACCTGATCTTGTATTATTTAGATTGTAGTGTGCTAAAAATCATTATTGTCAATTATCATTACATCAGTCATTGTTTTTCCATGTGGTACCGCAGATGGCACAGAAAGGACACACTTCACCTTTATTGTTAAGATATTTAAATTTCAGACATTTAATGTTTAAAATTGAGTTTCATTTTAACCTTAAACCTCCAGAGTCCTCCAATGTCATCACTGCTCTCAAAACACACTGGCTCCAGCCCTTCATCCAGACAGCATTTGATGGAGGTCAGCCCAGAGCTGCCTGCTCCAATCACAGCAACACGCTTAGCCATGCTGTCAGTCTGCATGGAAAGATGAATGATTACTTAAAAAAAAAAAAAAAAAAAAAAAAAAAAAGCACATGGTCATGAAAAAATGCACAGAGTTATTAAAAAGGACACGCGATTACACTATAATGTCTATACATCATTTGTGATATGCATATTTAATAAGGTATTCCTGAAATGATTACAAATGTTTGGCATGGATGTGCTGAATTCATTGGTTAATCATTAAGAAAAATATCACATGCCAGCAGATGATGACACAAAGACAGACACCAGTCTAAACATTTGCTGTAAGCTTGACAATTATGACACAAAATTTACTTACCTTTTAACTGAAGATGGTCTCAAGCCCTTAGAGTTAAAAAATGCCACAACAATGTTTTTCTATTCCTAATAGTTAGAGCAGCTTTGCCTGCAACCGTCTCATTGAAATCAGCCTGTTATGTAACCAATTGAGCGTATCTCAAGTCTCAAATAGGAGGGTGGTCTCAGCTGGCACTAGTTTAAGGTGGATCAAACTGGAATGAATAATTAAGAGGGAAAAAACCTCAACAACAACGTAGGCTAGGTGTTGAGGACTATCAAGAATGTTCAGTCATTCACTCATTTCTCATTATCACAGAAGTGCAAGTCCTTATCTTTTGGGTGTTGTCATAAATCTTATCATAAAACAAACGATGAGTTCAATGGTTTTCGCAATAGTCTAAAGCTTAATAAAACTAATGTAAAGCTGAAAGCTTACGCTGCTATTTTGAAACAATAATCGGAACAAAAGGCAGTTGAAGGATGACGTGTATAATTCAAATATTTATCTGACTCCAATATAATTAATCTGACTCCATTAAAGTTGTTGTTATGCTTTAACCTCTTATTCTTTAAAGGTAAAGGTCTTTCTTAGAACTGATAGGAAAAAATAGGATTACCTGAACGTTTAGATAACGAAAGTTATAATCACTTTAGCTTTCAACATCAGCAGTGATAAAAGATTCTCAAAGCCTTTAAAGCAGCCAAAGTTATTTATTAAGTTACATGTTTAAATATACAGACAGTAGAATGGAACAACATACTGTATAGAAAACTTAGTTGTAACAAATAATACACTGTTGTGCAAACAAGGCCGTAAAAGCCTTTCTCATAGTATGAGGTTACGCACCAGTGTGCGGGAGTGGCGGGGTTAAAGCCTTTCTCCTAGATCAACAGTTACCTTTCCTTCTTGTACCCTGAGCAAAGCATTGTTAAACATAAGTGGAATACCAACACCGAAACCCAACCGACAAGAAACCAAAAGATGAGGCAAATGAGTGGAGATCAAGAGGGGGAGAAGAACATTAACATATTCTCCTCAATGCATGTTTAACCAATAGTACCTAGATTGTACATTAGGATACTTTAATATCTCTATTAATTTCACCACCATTCATTTAAGTTTATAGGCTGTCAGATGAGACCAAACATGACATAGTTACATATTAGAACACACTAGTAAATAAACAGTATGTAGTTGAAAGCATATGCAAAAAATCTAGCATTTGCACAGTGTTCAGCTCTCAAAAGAGAGTTGGATGCACTCATGGTGACGCATTCACAGTAAGAGGCTCTGTTATTGCTTGATTCTCTCTAGAGAGATAAGAATCTAGAGTTTGCACATAGCGCATTTGGCTCTTGAGGTAGCTGAATGCATTCATTGTGATCTATTTGCCGTGGGAAGCTCCACCCATGCTTCACTCTCTCGAGGGATGAGAGCTGAGCATCTGCACCTCTCGGTTCAGGTCCTCAAATCACTCTAGGGCCAATAAAATGGAGAAGAAGCTCCCCTGTGGTATACTGCTCCCTAAGAGCCTTGTCAAATACTGGGGACATAGCTGACGCATATTTTCTCCTTGGAGCTCTGCTTTTGGGACCATATAGGGCTGAGGCCTGTTCTGCATGGGAGGGAGGAAGGTGTAACAGCCGTGACTTCCCTCGCTGTAGAGCATAGAAGCTTGAGGATCTTTCCTAGTATCGGGAGTATTGGCTTAGGGAGAAGCGCCACTATGAGTCACATGGGATGCGCCCATGGGGTTGACAAGCTTCTGAATCAGGCTAGGTAATACATATGAGTCAATTTATGCTATGCCCACTATGTTTGTGCATATTCACAGCCTAGTGAGGCAGGCATTCCCTCAGCATGGAGTAGTGGGTATTGGTTCCCTACCCCATAGTGTCAATAAAAATATGCAGTGTTGAAGTTCCACTTCGAAGGGAACTTCTCAGGTTAAGACTGACTGTAACCCTGGTTCCCTGAGAAGGGGAACGAGACGCTGCTTCAAACAAAAGAGTTGATGACGTGTAACTCAAGTGCCCTTTTATACTCATGGGCGCTCTGAATGTTACACAATGGACTGCTGAATGCCAATGATTATTAGCTTTTGTTTACCTGTGTCTCAGACACCGATCAAGCTGATGGCCTTCCCCATAGCGGCAATACCAAGACACAGTGTCTCGTTCCCCTTCTCAGAGAACCAGGGTTACAGTTGTTACCCGAGATGTTTCCTCTCTGAGTCTCTGTGTGGTAAGAAAAATAAACAAATTAATTTCAGAAAATGTCTAGAAATAAAATAAAAATAATAAAATAAATTTTGGCAGAGTACTATCAAAAATAAAAACTTTCATTGTGGTAAGTTCAGACATTTCTTTTGGACCTTCTTTGTGGTTGCAAAAACCTCACATGCAGGATTATTTATAACACCAGCCTATCATGCTTTATATTTTGTTTAAAACTTTTAAGACAAATTTATGTGGAATTTTAAAGGGGTTCACCCTCCAAAAATGAAAATTCATAATTTACTTACCCACGTCAAACCTGTGTTAGCCTACTTTTTTTCTCAATTTAACATAATTGAAGATATTTTGAGAAATGTCTCTGTGTTGTTATTGTGTGTGTGCAATAAATCAAAGTCAGTGGTCACCAAAACTGTTCGATTATTCTTATGATTATTCATTCTTTTGTGAAGAAGCAAGTCATTCAGGAACAACTATGATGACAGAATTTTCATTTTTGGGTGAACTAACACGTTTAATGTATTCAACAAATAACAAATGAAATACATTTTGTTGCTTATTTTGCACTTTAAACTGGAAAACTATTAAACAATTTGACTAAAATTGGCATTCCTTACAAATTTGTGTAATCCTTATATTTTACCAGCAGAGGTCACCACACCATTACATTTCTTTCTTTTTGGTGCCATTTTTACCAGGTGTACATTTTCAGAACCACAGCAATGAAGAATTATAGTTATTTTTGAAGACTGTAGGACATCTAGTGGTGAACATACAAAGCTACAGGTGGAAAAAGTCACGTATTCTACTACATTTCACCTTGAACAGACAGATGGATAAATACCTTTGTATTTTCTTAAGGCTCAATCTTTTTCTTTTCTTGTCATTCGGTCTCTTTCTTCCACCACCTGTATATTTTCTTGATGCTCAAATGCTGATAAGGAGACCATTCTCTAGGTTGTATATGCCTTATTGAACCTGTTGTGTTTGTCAGTCCATGCAAGTTTTGCCATTGCTAGTGGTGGAGTTGCACCTTGGATTTTTTTCTGTGTTTTGTTTCTTGTTTCTCTCTTCTTTTCATCCAGCTTGAAATTTTTGGGACGGATGACTTGCATTTTGCACGTCTTTCTCGCATTCTTTGTCCTTCTACTCCCTCACCTTTCAGGTAGATGCTCTTGCAGGTGTGGTGGAGGAGCATGGCAACTCTTTTCAGGTAGAGTTTGCTGATCAGGTTCCTTGAATTGGACCATCAGTAGTTCTGCCCCAGTGGCCACCTCATCAAGATATTTGGTAGTTGAGGTGCCACCTGAATCAACAATGGTTGTGCCACTTCGTTTCACACCAGCAGGCTGCTCCTCCACCTGAATCATCAGTGGTATTTAATTGGTAAAACAATTATGCAATAGAATGATCAATTATCCAATTATCAAATATGAACTAGCAAATATCAACACTTTGATACCACTTGCTGATCACTCAATCAGTCTTTTCCTCCTGTACTCAAATGCAGCACACATGCTGAGCGTTCCCATTTAAAGCGTGGACCGATACCAGCAGGGATTATGTCAAAGAATAATTCTTTGTAATCTGCTCTTTTCATTGAATCAGGGACAGCTCTCAAGTCAAGGACTAATTCACTCATTGAACCAAGAATCATGAGCTAATAAGATGTGATGACAATGTGCATTTAGTAAAGGCCCCGACATACAACAAAGTTATTTTTCGTTCTTCGCTTGGGGGTAAAAAGACATTTGAAATACTTGACCAGCGCTATACTGTTAGCGAACATCCCAACGCCATCCACGCTACTGAGAGTGGCGTTTATGTGAATATGTGCTGCACGCTTTCCTCTTGATAACAAAATAAACACACAACAAAAATGACAGCGGTAAGAAAGCATCTAATCATGGCGATGTGGATATGTTTGCAGCTCTGCAATTCGGCACACTAGTCAAGTCAAATCACGTTTATTTATATAGCACTTTATACAATAGAATATACAATATACTTTACAGTTTTAAACATGAAAGAACAGTGTTAGTGTCACTTTCAATAAGAATTACCACTATAAAGTGTTACTATACTAATATAAATTCCTACTATAAAGCAGTTCTCCATTACGTTTTTACTTGCGTCTGACCTAAATGGACTGAACAGAATACATTAACCGGAGAAGATTTCCATGTCAATGGCGGCGGAGCCTCAAACCCACCCCTATATTACGTAATCGCCATGGATCAATGGTATAGTTCAAAAGTGTTTCCAGAAAGTTTGCTTTGACAAGCTGTTTCGAACAAAAAACAAATACCATTTTGATGTCACACCAATTCATTCTTCGATTGAGCGGAAAGTATATCAGGGACTTTATTGTGCAAGAAAATTTCACTTACTCTTTTGCACACGTACAAAGACGTGCAATTTAAACGGACAAGAATTTTAAATCTGGAGTGAAAAAGAAACTAATTGTTGAACTTAGTTTAAAAAAAAAAAAAAATGTTTTGTTGCATAAAAAACTATGTTTGCTGCTCAAAAGTGCAATGGAGAGCAGTGAAAAACTGGGCTGAAGTGCACTTCTAATGTCTACACTTAAAAATAAAGATTCCAAAAGGGGGTTTTCACAGCAATGCCATAAAACCACCATTTTGGGTTCCCCAAAAAACTTTCGGTGTACAGTTGTTAGAATTTTTTTTCTTAGTATGCATCTTCACAGAACTATCGATGCAAATAATGAACCTTGAATTTTAAGAGTGTAGTCTATCAAGCATTTACATTGCCGTTTCCCATGAACACATTGTGATACATGATATGGGACCTGTCAAAAAATGATATGGGACCTGTCACCAAAATACATGGGCAGAAAACAAATATTGGAATTTGTTGGAACAAAGTCTCAGAGGAGTTTATACTGAAACATGACCATGCCAATACTTTCTTAAACTTTTCCATTATGTAGGCTAAATGTCTCGGATCCTGTTCGCACTACATCACAGAACCAGATTGTTTTGCTATTTGTTCTATAACATTTAATTTTCTTTTCATACAGATTTAACTGTCCCACATCTTCATATGGAGGCATTTGTAGCATTAAAACTCCAAGAGCTGCAAGACATTACTGAGCTTCTCATTTTTCACGAGACTAGATATTTGGAGAAAACACACATTCCAAGGCAAAGCCATGACATCTTCATATTTATTTAGAAAATACAATCACATTATGATCAATGTAGAGTATATTTTACATCACAAATATAATGAACAGTCAAAGCAGGTACCACATTAAGCTAATGAATCCCTTGGAGTTTTCACTTTGGTGAATGTACATTGCCACTTTTCACTGAAGACTAAACAACAATCAAATGTCAGTTGAAATAGCTGATGAAGCCAATTAAAATGACTCCAAACACCTGAAATATCAAATAAAAATGTCTTCCATATTCCCTCTCCATATCCCCAAAAACAATACACAAGTTCCCATAGCAAACAAACACATCACTAAAACAGCACAAAGTTTTTGCAATTTAAAAATGTTATATTTATTGGTTGCCATCTGTCACTTGTATTGTGATATTGCACAAATGATCAAACGATTTTCAAGAAAGAACAAGAAAAAGTGCATATGACTCTCCTGAAACGCCCACAACCTTCACCAGACACGTATTACAGTGAATCATTTTGAGGGAATGCGCTGCCAGAGTAGACATATTTCAAAGAACGAAAAAAAAAAAATTCTCTAGATTTTGGTGGTGGATTTATAATATCTTTGATAACTATGACTATGATAACTTGAGAACTATGACTACTTAAAGCTGACAGTGAAACAGCTTGACAGTGTTTCAACTATTCCAGTAAGGCTGTGTGTGTGTGTGTGTGTGTTACTTCTCTTTGAATGGGTTGAATGGAGTGTGTGTCAATCATCAGGATACTGAGAAGAAAGTGTGGACTAATGTGTGGAATTAAACTGAAATTAAAAATAATAATTACCACAATAGTAATTCAAGTAACATGTAATATGGGTGAAGAGACACTAAAATAAAGTTACCAATCACTATATCGCCAACTAATAAGATCCTTTCTGTGCATTCGTTTTGGATAACCAGTTAACAAGTGGAATGTAACAAGATATACATTAATTAATGGGTTTGGCTATTCTAGGAATTTATGTGAGGACAAATTTCCTCTAAACTGGAAGCAAAGATTTCTCTATAAAGTCATTGTATGTGTTATATTAAGATTTGTCTTCACTGGAACAGCCAAATCTGGTTACAAGAGGATGACTCATTAAAAGAATGGTAGAGTAGAATAAGACCAAATCATTTTCAATCATCAACAACTCGAGTCGCAAGAGAAAAGTCTATGAGAAATAAAAAAAAGCAATGAGAAAGTCCAACAAACAAAAACCATCCTCATTCACATTTTACTTTAATAAATGGGGAAATAAATGTTGGAAAATTATTGCATGGAAAATTATAAAATGTTGCATTATTGCCATTGGCACTGGTAATACCATGGCTTTTAAACATGTACCATGGTAACACCATTGTATTCAGACATATGCATAAGCACCATGTAAAAACCATGGTACATACCTGTAAATATGCAATCACTCAGTAAAATGGCATGTCAAAGTGCAGTACCACAGCACCACCCCACTACTTATTTTGCACAGGTGGTCCTTTCGTAAATATTAATGTCATCATGGTGCAATTTACACCTGCTTAATGCTACCAAATGGCCTATAACTGCGTTTCCACTGTCAGGCCAAAAGCTAGCATGCTAGTGTGTGCCAGGGCCAGTCACGTTTCCATGATTTCATATACCAGCTAACATCAGCATTAAAAACGTTTAATATCATTTTAGCTCAAAACTCACTTTCAGACAGCAGCGAGTGTTTGAAATAACTTCGGTGTGGATTCTGATCACCATATAAGGCAAAAATATTTATATGCGATGAAAAAGACTATGCGCGCTAACCATTACCATAGTAAACATGGTAAATATGAACGCTTGAAATCAGACAAATCATACAGGCTATCACAGTATTTATTTTATCTGTCAGTACGCCTCGTCTCTTTACACCAGACTGTCTGATATCCATATTTAGCTCCGCATGCGTCATAAAATAAAGCAACTCTGTTTCTCTGACTGAAAATATAACTGCATTGGGACTGTCACTGGAGAGAGTGCCAAAGCTCCTCGGGTCATATTTTTTGGTGGAAATTTTGTAGAAATGATCGGTAGAAATGAACACACTTTCCTGTGACTACAAATAAACAGAAACAGACACGACTGAACAAGTACGTGTGTCTTCTTTCTTTTGTGAAATAACGGTAAAGACCACTTTACTTCTGTGTGACTAATATGCAATCTTGACACAGATTAATTCATTATGATCAATGCATCACTTATTATTGTAAAACTATGGTAAAACATCAATGCTTTTAAATCTTTAAGTAAACTACAAAAATGCCAACAAACGTCCGCTTTTATCATGTTCGTTTTGCAATCTCGCTATTTTCCAGTGATTTCTTTCTGATAGTTTTCTGATAAAACTTCCATTTGTTGGTGAAATGATGGATTTGTGTGACGTTGTTCCAGAGAGGCGTGTTATAGTGAGGCGCTGTGGAGCTTCTGGCCCGACGGTGGAAACGCAGTGTGGTTTTGGGCTCGGTGCTACAGGTCCGAGGCTATTAGCCCAGCCCGGCCCATTGGAAGACCTGGCTTTCACTGGCCCGACAGTTGGTGATTTATGGCTCTATAATCACAGTTGAGGCTTTAACCCAATTAAAATCCAGCAAATGTATTAAGACCATAGCAAAATATAACGAATACTTCTACTTCATAGACCAATAAGATCCAATAACCCTTCAGAGATAACAACTACTTCTCTGTTAATATCTATTGAGGACGCCACATACCCTAAAGGTATCAGAGCTGCGCTGAAATTCACCCCGATGTTGCAAATCCTCTCCCTCGCCTAATTAAACATTCATTAATGAATTGCTTTTCATGTTAATTAGAGTTCTGGCTGGTTTTTGATTAAAACGGAGGCAAAATCTTCAAGATGACGCCTATTGTTTAAGGTGCTATAAATATGTAGTATCACAAAGATGAGGTTTTATTCTGTAAACAAGAACATTGAAGTCAAAAGCCAGAGGTGGCCACAAATCATCCTTTTTTGATAAGCACCAACCCTCAAAAAGCAGAGCACAATGGCAAATGATTAAAGAAAAACTGGCATAATCTATCTAGTATCACAGTATTGACACAAAAGAAGTAGAGAAAGAGAGTGAGGCAAAAAATCTTTAAGGGGCGGAAAATAAGACGTCCGTTTTCACTGCTCCCTAACACTCCAACTTCAACTCATTTATCTGTTCAGTAGAATCGAATTTAAACCTGGATATTACAGGCAAATGATCTGAGAGATTAAGTTTTACATTCAAATTAGCAGACGCACAAAACTAACATAAAGCAACTTAACAGATACTAAGGAATTATAGTCTAGATCCTCCAAATAATGCTCCCTTTCCTCAGTCTTAACTTCTCAGTGAAGCTGTCCCATCGTGCTTTGCAACATGACTGGAGACAACCAGAGAATCTCAACCAAATTATATTGCCAGTAGCCCATGAAGAAACCGAACAACACATCCGTCACATTATGGCGTCCAAGGAGAACCCTAGAAAAACCAACTAAAGTGGCCCAGAGCAGGACAAGAACGCGGAGCGGGGCCGCCAACACCAGGTGGGCCAACAGAAAGCGGGCGCACATTGCAGCACGTGTGGCATGGCCTGATGGGAAGGAATAGCGGTCCACAGAGAACGTGGCAAACATGTCCATACGGTTATGGGATGGACGTCGGCGCCGCACTACAGCCTTCACCACGCCGACCAGGACCAGGTCCAGTACCAAGGCTGAAAAAGAAATGACAAAAACGTAAGAAAAACTGGACAACCGGGAAATTGTTGGATTAGACTGAAGTCTGGTAAACCCGTATCCAACCTAAAATGTACAGGCTTCCTTAAAGCTGATCAGCCAACTAATCAAACAGCACAGCACACAATATATAACCAGCTTATAAGACTCGGTTCACAGTAATCCATCTCTGTGATTTAACATGCATTTGGGAACGCAGCGTACAGCAGGTTCACTTCATCTGCATTAATGTGCAACATCATTTTTGTGGACAGAAATTGACATTACATTTCAAAATAAAAGCTTGAGGATCTGACATATTAAAAGCTCAAGGGTTTGAAATGTTTTAAAGATTTAAGACATAACTTGTGTGTTAGTCAGCTCTTGTAAAGAGTGAATCCAAGTGTGAATACCCTCAAAATATAATTATATATAAAATGTTAAAATAAAAAACATAAAAATAAAACACTTACTAGAAATGGATTAGAAATTGTATGTCTACTTGCATATCCTGACCATTAGCCAACATCAGAAAATTGTGAACATGTTAAATTACAGAAATATTAATATTTTAATAATTAGATGGATACCTTAATGGCCAAAACCTTGGGGCTGGGTATCAAAACAGATTTCCTGATTCAATTCATAAACGCTAGATGCAATTCAATTCAATGATGATTCATTTTGGTATATTTCAGTTATAATGTTTATTGTGCTTGCTTACATACAGTATGGAAAGAATTCCCTTTATGTTTATGATATAAATAATTTCACACATACTACAAGTTTTATTGAATCACGTTTCAATAAAATGACTGCGAATTTAAATGTTATACTAAATGCTATGCTAACTATAACTACGTTTGCCCTAGTTTCCATAACAAGCACCAGTAATGCCAGAAAATCATTGGATATCCTGGTATTTCTGCATGTAGATTTGTTCAGAATACATGGACAAGAAAAAATAAAGTGATAATCCCACACAGCAATGACAATATCAGCAGCAAGCACTTAATATGATTTATCTGCCAATAACACGTACATCTTTACAGCCTTTCTCTAAATAACACAGCACACTCGCCTGCTCGGTTCAGTGCCAAATGCATTCAGTCAATGGCTGTTTCCATCCAATGCTACAAATTTAAAATGCGCACAAAATGTGAATATTGTATAAAACATATACGAATAAAGCAGAGTTTCCATCCCATGTGGAAATTGGCACAAAATATCAGTCAAAAATGCACTTCCGGAAGTTCATTAAACCCAACCATTCTGATGACTGACTTAGGCTCAGGCATTTCTGAATGACCAAACCAACATTTGAGATGCTGTGCAATGAAATTGGTCCGCTGATTTGAAGTTATCCACTCGCATCCACTATTGAGGCAAAGCTATATGTTTTTTTGTTGTTGTTGCCCAATGAGGGGGTAAATGTGTTTCAATGGAGCACAAACATTGATGTACATTTTTAAAATTGATGTGATCCTTGGCGTTTCTATCCAGCATTTTTTTGTGTAGCATCCAAAAATTCACATTAAATATGACATAGTATGATATAAATATGACTAATGAAGTAGTGTATTCATTTTATCTCTCTGGAAGGGAACATATTGTAATGACTAATTCTCTGAGCAAACTTATTGTTTGTGTTTTATAGCTCTACAGCTGCTCTGCTCAATCATGTTTGACTGAATTGATATATTTTAAGGTATTCTTTCTTGTAACAACAGAGAATATGATATATACTATAGACCCATTTTAGTAGGTCTTGTTCATGGGAACCATTAAACCATCATGGCCAACTACACTTGATTATATGAAAGACATTTTTTCCACAATGAGTGGAAAGATCTTTTCAAAATACATTGATTGATTACAGCTGCCTCTGAACACAAGGCTTATGAATACCAGGATTAATTAAATGTTTCATAAAAGATGTTAAATTAGGCGAAATCTCTGGAAAGAGATCAAGCATGGCTGCAGGACCTGTGCATATCTGTGTTTCAGAAACAAGCTGAGTAGGCCATTCAGCTCAGTTGTAGTTTTAAAACCTGTCGATGTTAGTGAATGGGATGTCAAAGCAACAAGGGCGTGAGTGGAATGACATAATCGCCGTAGTGGGATCGGTAAGTGAGTGATTATCACTCCATTTTCCCTCTGGAAATACTGCTGAGAATCATGATTAATAAATCTGGATCTCTTGGCAGCAACAACCAAGAAGCCTTTCGCAATTTAAATGGGTTGCCAATAAGCCACATCAATAAAGGAAAGCCAGAATGAATGGAAAACTGGCTCACCTGCAGATCCCCCTGGTACTGAAAACACTTGAAGGAAAGAGAGGTCCAAAAGAAAAGATCAGGGATGTTTCATTGGGAAAGCGGGAGCAGAGGAAGTGGGTTATGATTTGCTTCATACATCAAAGAAAATGAGCCTGAAAAAGGACCAGAAAGAGTGGGGAATGCAGAAGTGTATAAGAAACCAAAAGTGAAGCCAGCCTATTAGATGGATATTAGCTGTGTCTAAACAAAAGAGCAGATGCAGATGTATGGATGATCATGTAATGACTTAAAAAAAAAAAAAAAAAAAAAAAAAAAAAAAAAAAAAAAGAGGTATACCTCAAATGTGAATTCTGAAGCTGGTCTTTTAACATTAGAAAATCCTCAAAGATTAGTGGCTAAATCATTTTGACTCTTTCCTCAATTCACATGCATTGTAACTGCATTACTGTCACAGTCTGTGAGGCAAGGCACTGACCAAGAATAGATGTTAAAATACAGAATTTCCAAAGTACAGCCACAAGACTAGAGATTATACAGCACACAAAACTACTGCGATAGAATTGCTCACCGACATTGGCTGTGCAAAATAAAATTATATGTTTTTAACTTCTATCATTAACATGTAAACACGGTAACTTTTGCACGATATAGCACAAGGATACGAGGAAAAGGGTTCACTGAAAAATCCACTTACAGATCATCCAAAGATACAAAAAAAAGAGGCTACATTCTTTCTAATTTTAAACACTCTGAACACCTTCCCTCATTGACTTCCACTGCAAGAGCGTCACTACGCTTCTAAATAACGTTTGACTTACAAACTGAGTGGCGAGTCTATAGCAGGGGTTTTCAAACTGGGGCCCGGGGGGCCACAAGAAAGGGGGTCCGTGGAAAAGATTACAGAAAATCAGTGTGAAACATATATAAATATTAATAAATAATAATAGAAAAATTTAATTAGCTAACTAAATAAATTTAATTAAAATAAATGTATTAAAATAAAAACATTTTGATTTAAATAAATAAACCAAAACATTTAAATAACATTTTGTTAATATATATATATATATATATATTTTTTTTTTATATAAATAGCCTAACACATTTCACAGCACAGTAGCATACTACATATCATTTATATAATGTCGTAATCGACGTGTATAGTGCTCATTTTTCCACAGTATTATTTGAGTCTTTATGTTTGAGAAAATATATAACTGCCTTTTAGACACTGGCGTGGCATCTAAAAAATTGAAAACCCCTGGTCTAGGCTATAGTATAATTTTTGAGCACGAGCATTTCTTTGTAAGATAATAAGAGCGCATTACCCATGAGCAGGTTCAGCATGACCTCCTGACCGGCGACACTGTCGCTTTTATACAGGCAGTAAGCGGCACCGGCCAGCCACGGGATCCCGTGCCCAGAGATCTCGATGAGCTTCATGAGCGGCCGCACGCTGCCCCAGGACGAGTCCTCGCAGGCGCACACCCCGAGCCGCTTCGACAGCCACAGGTCGATGGCCAGCAGGGAGCTGAACGCTATCCCGAAGAAAGACGGGTTTAACTTCATGCAGTCCTCCTCCGGTAACTGCTGCCCGCCGCCGGTGGAGGAGGTGGACGAGCCCGATCCGCGGCGTCGGCTGGGGCTCTCGGAGGCTCTGAGGCGTGCCGCGGTGGGGTCTGAGCCCTGCCTCTGCAGCAGCTGCGGCGGGGGGGGAGTTCGGCTCAGAGAAATGAACTCATAGCGCCCGTTTCCACCGGTGCACGGGACGCTGCCGCTGCGCCCCGAGCCGCTCCGCGCTTTAGGAGAAGGCATTTTACCTCACTTATGCCAAGACAGACTAGAATGTCTTCTGTTTTATTAAATAGCTTTTCGATGCGTCTTTTTTTTAGGTCATCGTTTTACAGGTGATGACAGAGAACTCGTTTGACTGGACTTCCCTGCAGCGCCATCTTTGAACTGCAGCTCAGTCTGCGCAATGCACACTGGGAAAACATGTTTGATTCAACCATGTGACTAAATTACAAAATAAATTAACATTATTATTATTATTATTATATATTATTTATTAATTATTATATAATAATCATTATATATATAATGTTTATTATATATATATATTTATATATATATATATATATATATATATATATATATATATAATCATTACATTAAATAATTACTTATTTAACACCAAATATGATCATACGAGGGACCCCCATCTTAAAATTAAATTTAAAAGGCAGTTATATACTGTGGAAAAAAAATATATATTATAAATTACATTACATTTAATTTTATATCATATAGTTTTATATTTTATAATGTATTTTAATAAATTTTGTTTATTTATTTAATTCAAAATGCATTTATTTAGTTTAATCAGTTCATTGTTTTAATCAAATTTATTTGTTTATTTAGTTAATTAATTTAATCGTTATTATTATTATTATTATTATTATTACTCTGCTTTTCTCTAAACCTTTCCCCCTAGCAGTGGATCCCAGTTTGAAAACCGCTGTCCTAGAATACAAAAGTGGACTAAAAACAGCAGCAAAATTAAAACTCAGATTTTAACTTAGCAGGTTTTACATGGGTTTCTTTAAATACAATTTTGAAATATGTCACTCATGTAGGCTATAACATACCCCATGTAAGCAGTTTTAAGACAGATCGCTGCATATTTTGTTTAACCTTTGTGTTCTATGATGTGACGAGTCTCTTGTGTTTTACTTAAAATACGATATTAGATTAAATATGTTATACAGTAGTTACAGAAAAAAATACAAACAACTAATTTATGCAATGGTGTTGAAGAGTTGTTGAATAAACTGACGATTGTTGAATAAACGGAATAAACTGACAGATAGAAGCCGAGATATTGTGTTATACGTAGAATCCACATTCGACTGCTCCAGACGCGTCAGCGCGCCCGCCATGTTGGAACGGGCGGCGTGTCATCATTCACAGTAGAATCAATGATGGTGCCATAACATTGTGTAGCTTCTGGTTGTGAAACCTCTGAGATTTAAATTGCCGAGGAAATTGGATAACTTTTCACATGTGATCATTTGCTTGTTTGTGTTTTTACATGTATTAACCATAGACTGTAAAAAATAGGTATTAACTCAATATTACTGGGTTTTATACTATTGTAACTTTTTAACGTCGTATTAGCTGACGCCTTCGTCTTTTATTGTGTTAGTCTAGCAAAATCATCTGCTGAAGTCTATTGTAAATATAGGTTGCAGATGCACCGATAACTTGCTCTCGTGTAGGTAGTTCGACACGGACCGGTGTTTTGACCGTTCAAATATGGCGGACGGCTTACTAATGATGCCTCTATCTGATAACATACAACCGGCGTAGCGTCATAGAACGTCTCTGAAAAGGTTCACGCCCACTTTTAGGGGAAAACAAACCGGCGAGCGCCATACACAGTATCGGATTGAGGACGTGTACTAACCTTTACAAACATGTAATTTTTATTTAAACATTTTTTTTTCACACAATAGGCTACCCCTATTATGTATTTGTATTTAATTAAATTTTTCCACACAGTATTTTGTATTTTTATTTTATTTTAAATACATTTCCATGTATTTATGCCCATCTCTGCCTGCCATTATCATCAATATCTTGCTGTTATGGAAATATCATGAATTACGGATGATGCTATCGAAAGCTAAATCAGGCTAGTTGTATGGCTGGATAGAAAAGTGCACTCAGTAGCTACTCTAAATATAAAGACATAATATTATACATTTAAAGATGTTTACTTCTTAAAACCGAAGTAAAATCATTCACTGGCTACCTGGTGACTCGATGAGGTACAAGTAAATGTCCGGGTAAGACACTTCTGGCCACTGGGTGGGGTTGTTAGACCAATTTGACGCTGGTAGGGACATGTTTTTAAGTTGCCCAAATTAAGTTTATAAATGTATCGTTCACACTCTATGGAAGGCAGGGTGGACATATAATTACTCGACATATTTCATCTAAGTGATTTCTGAAGTTATAGCCTACACGTCTGCCGGCTGTGTACGGACGTTGTTTTGTGCCGCTATTTTGTATTGAAGTCTATGGGAAGTCTGGTTTGTTTTCCCCTAAAAAGGGGCGGTTACGAAATTTACAGTTAAGTTCCCGGATGTGCCGGTTGTATGTATCGTATGGACTAAACAATGATACCTCTATGGTAGTTTAGTCCATATGCAATGATAAAATAATGATTTGTGCAGAAAAGACATGATTGCATTTTTACATAATCTACAAGACTTTTGAATTGCAAACGCTGAAAATGAATTTAAAACCGAATTTAATTTTTGAATTTAGGAATGTGACGGTGTTTCGTCCAATCAGAGCCGCCCACTCCGCTCTCTTCCTGCTACATTAACCTCCATTACATTGTTAACGTTACATGTGCCGACTACAGAGAGAGACCAGACTAGCTGAAAACAACAGTCATGCCTGGAATTCTGTTGGGAGACGTGTTACCTAACTTTGAAGCAGAGACTACAATCGGCAAGATAAAATTTCATGAATTCTTGGGAAATTCGTAAGTAGCTCACTTGTATGTTTGTTTCATCTGGCATACTCGGATAACGTCTGTAATTCACGTTTAATGTGCTTTTAATTAATTCAATCATGATCATCAGGTGGCTGAAACATGACCTGATCGATACATTACTAATATATGGCATTTGGAGACGCTTTTATATGTCAGACTCCAGCGTTGTACTTCAACATCATATTTCTACACAAATAATCTGCCAGTTGTTTTATTTTATTTTTAATATTATTATTGCTTATTTATGGCAGCAGAGTTGGCTTAAAGGGAATCTAAAAAAAACTCTTCACGTTAAGTTTAAGACACAAGTAATCTCCTGTCAGGAAGCTTTTCTTTATGACTCTTGATAGTGTGAAGTCGGTTTTTATTGCAGGAGATGACGTAGCACAGGTATGAACTGTGTATAATAACACAAAGCAAACTATTGTGTTATTAATAACGAGTATTTTATATCAATCCAACTTTTAAAAAAGGGTGATTTTTATTTTTATATGCCATCAAGAGTGTAAATGTGCCTAGTCACTGTGGCTGTTAGAGTTGGCGTTACAATGGTTGGTATTGTGAGATTTTTGGCAGTGGTGTGAAGTGTTTGGAAGTCCCCCATATTCTGCCAAAACTTTATTCATTAAAAGTGATCAAAGTTTAGATTTAAAATAACTTAAAAGTCAAGCTAATTATTTGTAATTCGTTTAAAAAAAAAAGCATGATGTTTGCTTATAATATCACCATGAAGTCAAAATGGACAATTCTAAGAGGGTGTTTAGCAACCCTTTGTTCTGCATTTCCCAATTTAGAGTTTTGTAAGCATGCATAAGTCTGTCAAAATCTTCCTGATTTGACAAACTGTACGATGTGAAGCTAGATGGTTGTGACAAGATTTTGCATGAGTTTTAACTTACTTTCATTGTGATGATGATAGCATAATGTGACATGACCTCCAGAGTTTGGCGCTGTTTCTTTAACAGCAGTCAAAACAACTGTTGGCTTTGAATAAGAAGTGCTGCCCTGTGCTTTTCTACAAAACAATACTGTAAATCTTTCGGGCTGAATGGAGATTAGGCCTACGTTTATCTTAACTAATTGGAGATTTAGCTAATTTAGCTAATAATTGGAGAAAGAGAATGTTCTCAGACATACTCAAATTCATGTCTGCAGGCCAGGGA